>NC_090875.1:34638151-34665651 GCF_036669935.1 Montipora foliosa
TTAGCAAGCATGACCCATAGGAATCTTGAGAGTTTCGAGATGCACAGAACATATGTGCAATAACAATGGTAGGCACAGTCCTTACGAGAACCCTTTTTTCATTTACTTTGCTGAAAACTGCACAGTGGCAACTCTTCCTCAAGTTGAATGCTGTTGATTGCGCCTTGATCTGATAGGTAACCGTAATCATTTTTATTATAAATGTGAAAAGCCACAAGTTTGTTATTATGCGTTTGAAGCTTCATGCCGTGTCTGGTGCAAAAGGTATTGACAGTCCTTGAATTAATCCCAAGTTGCAAATGCAATAGTTAACAATTATTCACTGAAGTGGAGGTGAATAGTGGTGGATATTTACCGACACTGAAGTGAATAAATTATTGTGCTGGTATATACCACACAGGTTGAATGAAAAACGAACCCAAAATAAACTTTATTTTTGTGAAATACAGTGACGAATTTCAAATCTCGCACGCCGGCTACTCAGAGGTGAATAGTACTTGCCAATGGATAAATACCTCCCAGTTAGCCAATCAGCGGCGTGGAGAGCTCTATTCACCTGTGTGGTCTATACTAACTCTTGTTATAAGCCTAGACTTTCAATCAACAAAAAGGGTACTGTGATTGGTTGATTCTTGTTCACATACCCCTGATCAAATTCAAATGCATCCCAAGTGGGATTCAATTGTGCAGTGGTTGCCAGTGCTGGGGACAGAGAAGGAGGCTCCCGGTCCAGCCCTTGGGATATGTCATGTCCACGAAAGTTATTTTTAGACGAGCGGAAGTCTTCCGAGACGTCCGCATGCAGGCCAACCTCGGTCCGATGTTTGAAAGAAAATATATATTCATCAGCCTTCCACGTGCGCCATCATTTTCTCTTTTCACTAAGAACCTGAGAGCGAAGCAAGACTGCATGCGGACGTCTCGGAAGACAGACTTCCCCTAGAACAAAGACTTCCGCTCGTCTAAAAATAACTTTCGTGGACATGACATATCCCGGCCAACGCCTTGAGCCTCCCTCTCTGTCCCCTCATTTCCTCTTGGTTTAATCCAATGAGTATAGGGACATTTAAAACAATATTTTAAAATGAAGACTTTCAGCTTTCTTGATTGATTGATTTTTTTGATTGATTGAAGCAGTTGCATTTTACCGACCGTAATTATTGACAAAAAACGAACTAGGGTCACCAGATTTTGCACCCCGATCTTCATTTCGAAATTTCCACCATTCAGAGTGAGGGTGAAAACATCCTAGTTAATCTGGACGCTAATAAGGCAACTGATGTTGATGGCATCCCTGCAATAATTCTGAAATCATGTGCCCGAGAATTATCGATGCCCTTGTCTAGGGGTGGGGCATTTGACTGTCTGTAGGTGCCCGGGGGTGGGAAGTTTGGCGCTAGCTTCCATCAAATGTCAAATGCCACTAGGGAATATAGGAAAGTAATAGTTTTAAATGTATAGTCCGAGTTAAGTTCATTTGTTAACACTTCCATAAGAGTAATTTGAATGATATCACATGATACGAAAAAGCATGTGCATGGACCATCACATCCATCAGCTGTTCACTGTGAATGCAATGAAAAAAAGGTTACTCCAATGAATAATCCATATTTCATGAAAAAAAAAACTCACTTAGAAAGACAACCAACACACAATAAAACAAACTCTACCTTGCTCTCGTTCTGTGTGATGTTCGCGGTTTATAATTCTGTTCGTTGCTACTGTTTGGGTGCGAGCGTGGGGGTCTGGGACGAGAATGCTCGCACACACGCTCGGTAACAGTTTCCTGAAGCACGGGTACTGCAATTCGAGTACGAGTTAAACGATGTGAAACAAATTAAAATCAAATCGAGCACGACTTGTCATAAGCTTGATAAGAGTCGACGGAAATCGAGCTCGAGTCGCGTTCGTGCTCGAGTAGTGATTCGTAGTCGATTTCTTGTATTCGTACTCGGTTGCTCAGGAACTAATACTGATCTCGAAATCATAACTCGAAAATCCAACTCGAAATCCAACTCGAAAATCCAACTCGAAAATCCAACTCGAAATCCTAACTCGAAAATCCAACTCGAAATCCAACTCGACATCCTAACTCGGTAATTAGTCTGTCTCGTTCAGTTATACAAGCTTATAACATGTGGCAGACAGTAGAAACTGCGAGGCAAAATCGACGCTTTAACGGTAATTTTTAACGGAATATCAATCTCAACACAACCATTCTTGATGAAAATGTATAAGAAAAGAAAAATTAACAAAAATATGGGGATTTCTCAGCATCTTACCTGTTCATTTGAGATTCTTCGCTGCGATCCATTTTCTTTCACTGGCTCACTGAACGCTTGAGAACGTGTCGACAACATGTCGCGACACAGTCTGCATTTCCCTTGGTGTACTGAGCTAAACCATGCTTGATGAGGCGTTCAACTGTCGACAAGCCTGGGTTGGCTTACTTTTGATTTTGATTACCGAGGTTTGCTTCTGTGTTTACACGATTAAAAATTTCACCTCAGTAAAGTTGAAACAAAACCAAGGTAAACATCTCTCGTGAAAACACGGGCTTTGTCGGTTCAAGGTCAAACAAGGAGTTTTATTGATGTACTTATTCCACTTTGTCTCTGATAACGAGATCATTTACATTTTGATGTATTTCATTGAAAAACGACAGCTTGCCTTAGAACAATAATCGGCTAGAACGGACAAACTTCAAACAAGATCTCCAACAAATTACCTATACGTGCTCTAAACAAAATTCTGAAAACACAAGCCGGTGATGTTTCTCCTTACGTTTACGAGAACTCATTGCGATTACATGTTTAGAAGATAACTGCAATATTTTGTCACTGTCGAGGCACATCGAAAAACAGTTAGGCAAGTGGAGTAAAAATTGCGGAGTAAAAATTGCTGTTGACGGCCCGACTCACCAGAGTTTAAAAAGGAAGTAAGATTTACTGCCGGAAGTCGAACTGCCTTGAGCAGCTTCAAATATCTCGACGGATCGTGACGACCCGTCATTTGAAAAGTCGACCCGACTTTTGGAAGTGTCGGGTGGTGAGAGAAAGAAAAACTTCGATGAACAAAGGAGGCTGTGCAGCTCAAGAATGTTGTATGCTTCGTTCTCAAAGAGTAGCGACTAAAATATCGATATACGCGTAGAAAATTATAAACATTGACCAGAACAGCATTCACAAATGTTGCGAATGTGTCCTTAATACCCTGACAACATGCTGTTCAGAAACAGAAATAATGACTGACTGTAATAGCGCTCCGAAATGTTGAATGCCTCGTTCTTAAAGCGTAGCGATGGAAGTGTCAGGTGGTGAGAGAACGAAAAACTTCGATGAACAAAGGAGGCTGTACTGCTAAAAAATGTTGTATGCTTTCGTTCTCAAAGAGTAGCGACTAAAATATCGATGTACGCATAGAAAACTATAAAAATCGACCAGAATAGCATTCACAAATGTTGCGAATGTGTCCTTAATACCCTTATACCTTGTTGTTCAGAAACAGCTGTACTGACTGACTGTAACAGCGCTCCGGAATGTTGAATGCTTCGTTCTGAAAGCGTCGCGAAATAGCCGCACGCTTTTTCCAAACATCCAGGTGTAGCAAAAATCGCAGCAAGCTTCCTAAAAGCATAAAAAATGGTGAATTGTTCGTTCGTTCGTAGCGAAATTAACACCCAAACAACATGCTGTTCAGAAACAGGACTTCGTTCTTAAAGCGTAGCGAAATCGCCGTACTCTTCCTGAAAACATCCAAGTTTAGCGAAAATCTCCGCAAGCTTCCTAAAAGCATCCCAAAATGGATCATATATGAACTGCGGATATGAAATCAAGTAAAGCTATGACCCTCGCAGTTATGAACGCAATTTTTGCAATTGCGTAAAGAAGCCTGAAAAATTCAGGACTTCAACGGGTTCTGAACCCGTGACCTCGCGATACCCGTGGGGTGCTCTAACCACCTGAGCTATGAAGCCACTCACGTAGGGACTTGGTCATTTGTGTGTTCCAATGTTCCCGTGGTGAATGAATCAATGATGAAATGATATATAAAATGGATCATATAGGAACTGCGGATATGAAATCAAGTACAGCTATGATCCTCGCAGTTATGAACGCAATTTTTGCAATTGCGTAAAGAAGCCTGAGAAATTCACATCGCGGTATCGCGAGGTCATGGACTCAAACCCCGTTGAAGTCCTGAATTTTTCAGCCTTCTTTACGCAATTGCAAAAATTGCGTTCATAACTGCGATGATCATAGCTTCACTTGAAAACAGTTACTGTTTATTAATGAACGACAACTCCTATGATACTACAACGAGAAAGTGGCTGCTAACACGGAAACAAAAATGCTGGGCAAATTCTTTCCCAACAACTCCATCCTTCACACAGAAGCAATGATATTTGCAAAATCATCACTTCCTATCTAAGAACCAAGGGAAGATTATAGCAGTATTTTTAGTTGCTTTCAGCTTAACAAAGTCACCAGCACCAACACCAACACCGTATCCTAATGACTTGGGGTTCTATCTTTAATTTGGAAAGTCAGACTTAAAATTCTGCTACCTTTCTCTACCATGTACGATTTCTAAGAGTTACGTTGAAAAAACCCCTTCCACACCAGCACTCATTAAAACACATAAGCCCAAAAAATGTACAAACAACGGCCCGCATTTTCCACCCCACGTCCGGCGTCAAGAAATTATGCATTCACGTTGCAGAAAATCCACAAATAAACCGTAAACCAGGACCATTGCTACAAAACGGACAAAAGCAAATAAAGAACTTCGAAACTATTGCCCAGTATCACCTAAACGCATCGAAATCGCTAACAGATTTAATCTCTTCATGAAAAACGGAATGCTAATCTGTTGGAAGAACGCAGCATAACAATTCATTTCATGAGTTTTACGTCCTTTAAATTAGTATCCCCCAAACGGCAACCTCGCGTTCTCGCTGCATGCTTCACGGTCACACGTTTCATAAAAACTCCCAATAAAGTATGTATTCTCTGGAAGCTTAGGAATTGTAGATTCCGATTATTAGTTGATTTAAGGCAAGAAATAAAAACCTTTCCTAAAATAGCCCTCATTTTTTAAAAGTATATAGTTTCACAAACTGAGTTCGTTTCCGGTCAGAACTTAACCGGAAACTACGTTTTCTTCACACCTTGATCTAAGAAACCGTGTGGGGAATTTTGATAAATTGTCTGGTTTGTTTGTTTGTTTTTTTTTTCGCTGTTAAACTTTAAGTTTTTATAAGACAAGCAGTAGCTTTTCTTTCCCACATTATCGGAAAACATTCTTGCCAAATTTCAGTGAAAAAGGATGAGAACTCGCTGTAAACGTGCGCCTCATTCGATGAAATTTGCGTTTGAGTGTTGCGAAATAGTCATTTGTGGACAGTTTCTAATTAGAGATAATTTATTGATAGAGTCGTTTTTCCTTCTTACTTTGTCTAGAAGAAAACTTTTTGCGCTAACTTTTGAAAAAAACTCTATGAGGTGCACCTGGAAATATCAAAAACTAAAATGGCAAAATTATCAATTTTGGGGTATACCAATACCTTACAACATCACTCTCAATAAACACAATAACAAACCAAGCACAATAACAAACCTAAAACACAGTTTTGCCAAATTCGTTTCCTGCCACAATTGTAAGCTCACAGCCACCGTACGTTTTACTATACTGTGTCTTTAAAATGTTTAATTTGTGTTTCACCTCAGAGGCTAGCGCTTCAAAATTACGCGACGATCGCAAACGAGTAACAAATAAAAATAACGAAACAACTGTCTCCCGGTGGATTGACATCACCACCTCAAATGACAGCTCGACGCGAAGTAGACGGGTCGTCACGACCCGTCAACATTTTCAGCCGGCCTCAAACCCTCCAGTATTTTCACAAATACACGATTTTTTTCTAAGTGTCTTACCACCTGACATTTCCAACAGACGGGTCGACTTTTCACATGACGGCTCGTCAAGAACTAGACGGGTTGTCACCACCAGTCAACATTTTCAGCCGGCATCACCGCTTCCAGTATCTTCACAAATACACGATTTCTTTCTCAGTCCCTCACCACCTGACATTTCCAAAAGTCGGGTCGACTTTTCACATGATGGCTCGTCACGAACTAGACGGGTGGTCAAGACCCGTCAACATTTCCAGCCGGCCTCACCGCCTGCAGTATCTTCACAAATACACGATTTTTTTCTAAGTCCCTCACTACCTGACATTTCCAAAACTGAGTCGGGTCGACTTTTTACAGGACGGCTCATCACGAACTAGATGGGTCCTCACGACCCGTCAACATTTTCACCTGGCCTCACCGCCTCCAGTTTCTTCACAAATACACCATTTTTTTCTAAGTTTTTCACCACGTGACATTTCCAAAAGTTGGGTCAACTTTTCACATGACGGCTCGCCACGAACTAGACGGGTTGTCACGATCCGTCAATATTTTCAGCCGGCCTCAACGCCTCCAGTATCTTCACAAATACACAATTTTTTTCTTAGTCTCTCACCACAGACATTTCCAAAAGTCATGTCGACTTTTCACATGACCGCTCGTCACGAACTAAACGGGCTGTCACGACCCGTCAACATTTTCAGCCGGCCTCACCACCTCCAGTATCTTTACAAATACACGAATTTTTTTTAAGTCCCTCACCACCTGACATTTCCAAAACTCGGGTCGACTTTTCACATGACGGCTCGTCACGAACTAGACGGGTCGTCAGGAACCGTCACCATTTTGAGAAAGTTCCTCGAACCTTCTTTCAAATAGCAACTTTCTGTTACTTTACTTCCGCACACACCACGACCCGACTTCTGCTTGACGGGTCGTCTTCACCAAAAAGTCGACCCGACTCAGTTCGTGTGTATTGGACAGCCCTCCACAAACCAGGAACAGATCGATATTTCTGTCCAAAAAGAGAACAGATGATTGTTATATAATTCCAGTTGAGAATAAAAGTTTGAGTATCATTCCTGAACAAAGGAAAAAACGACTAAACCACTTTTAAGAAATATGCATTCACCTGAACCAACTCATTCGTAGAAATAACAAACGGTTTAGTGTCCAAGAAAAGAATTTGTGGAGTAACTTCTTCCACCAACTTTAAGCTATTACTGGTGTACCGTTTTGTCGTTTTCGTTCTCTTTCTCTCTTCTTTCGTTTCTGTTGTTCTGTCATAGGCCATCGAGGCATCTTGCAAACTTAGTAGATTCAAAATTAAAAATCTTAAGACTTATACCAAAAACTGCAATTCAGATTAAAAAGCAGCCCTAAACAAATGAAAAATAAACACTCAGCCTTAAGTTTATATCCCTCCAATGCTTGACTTGAATAGCTAATAACAAGTGTGTCCTGACCACAGCCATATTATGTTAAACCTGGATGGAAACCAGCGAAAAATGCAAGAGAAATAAATTTTCCAAACCGTACCTGAATACGAAAAGCATTGACTGTCAAGAGCTTTTGTTGACGTAGCATGGCTGTGTAGCCGCGTCGAGCCACAGAAAGAGCACGAAAAATTAAGCCTCATTTATGCCCAGGTGTGAGTGTATGACCTTGCTTGAGCCTGCCATCCAATCAACAACCAGCCCTGGTCAGTGGTGAACTTCAAAAAAACGGCTGACCTCGATAAGGTCCAACTTGAGCGCTCAATATGATCACGTGATATTGGTCAGCGGATACCTTGTTTTGACAGGTGTCAATTGACCATAACATTGATGTTCAATATCAGATGTATGCTGTAAACTAGCTAGAGTGTCAACTAGAGTGTTGCCTCTTCGATGACCTGTTAACTTGAGCCCGTGATATGGTTTGGTGATACTGGTCACAGTGGCATTCATGGAGAGGCGGACTGACGTTAATGACGTCATGGCTATAAAACAAAATTTTCTCACATCGATGGGTTACCATATTTTCTTAACTATGGTGCTCCGCGCGCGCGCCGAGCCCCGCTATCATTTGCACCATAGTCCGTCCATTGAAGTGTCTGGAAACGGCCTATTCTTTGACGGAAATGTCGCCGCTTTAGATCACGTGTCATCGAAGGTGCACACTTGAGAGGTCAAAATGGCGGATTGCGTGGGCGGAGACTGTCATCGATTCTTTGCTAGCGGATATAGAAGACGACGTAAACGATGAAAGTTTATTGATTTCTCTCAATATGATCGAGAGAACCATAAATTCAAGTGGAAAACCAGCTTGATTCTGTTTGAAATGAAGTAAGGTTTTCTTTTAGCTTAATTATTGCCTTCGTGGCAGTTATTTAAAGTTATTTGTAGTTAATAATAGAGTCAGTTATTTTAACGAAGTTAAACTTGGACGTTCAACAATTATTTATCACGCCTGACCTTTTTAGAAGTGTGGTGCTTCCAGTATATATGAGAAACCAACAACTAGCACGGTGCAAACAACTGTTTACACGACTTGGAACACACGTTTGCCACCATCGGCTAAACTCTTTCAACAACCGACCTTATAAATGACTTATTGAACTGGAAAGAAATAGTGAATGCTTCCAGGAGAGCTGTTCATCGATACAGTGTGGGATAATAAAGTATGACGTTTTGAGATGTTCTTGTTGTGGATAAAAGACTTAACTTGAAAGCTTTAGCATAATTACATCATAACGCTTATTATAGTTCAATGTATTTTCAGATGAAATGTTATTCGTTTGGCTAAATTATAGGAATCAGGGCCACTTACATGTACAGTGTGTATAGGAAGGAAAGAGATTTCTGTCTGTCTCAGAAATGTTTGTCCAGGTTGCTAGTAAATAACCGCTCCTCATTGTATCTACAGCAGGGATACAACTCTATGGTTCTAGTTTAACTCTTTGCTTGACCTTGGTGTTCACACTTTGCATTAGAATGCACTCAGATACAATTTGGATTTTATTTACCTAACCCATTAGCTAAATACAAAGTGAGAAACAGCTTTGACAGTTAATAATAATAATAATAATAATAATAATAATAATAATAATAATAATAATAATAATAATAATAATAACCTGACGTAGTGCAGGGTTTTTGGTTGACGAATTTCACATCCCTACATTACTATTATTATTATTATTATTATTATTATTATTATTATTATTATTATTATTATTATGATTATTGTTATTATTATTATTATTATTATTATTATTATTATTATTATTAGCTGATTAAATTATGGTGTCGGGCAACAACAAGTTGGCAATGAACACCAAAATGTTTCTTTTCCCTGTCCTTTACATTTCCAATACTTTTCGTAGTATCCTTGCTGATCCCAGCAATGCAGACTTCTGTATTAAGGTAATTGATGTGTCTACTCCTATGGGATTGCCCTTTAAGGTGCCCTTCAGTCGCAATGGCACTTTTCCTAAAGCCCCCAATACAATTGGTACGACTTTGGTTTTCACTTCCCACATCCTCCTCAATTCTCTGGCCAGATTTTGATACTTTTCAACCTTCTCTGCCTCCTTTTTTTTTGCTCCACTATCTTCTGGAATTGCCACGTCTATTATATGACAGCTTTTCTTGCTTTTGTCAACAAGCACTAGATCTGGCCTCCTAGCCTCGATGTTTTGGTGTGTCCGTGTGCTGAAGTCCCAAAGGAGTTTGTAGTTCTCATTTTTCATTACGCTCTCAGGGACGTGATTGTACCATTTATCATTCCGATGGAACCCGCATTTTCCCGACAGATCCCAGTGAATTGCCCTGGCCACATTATCATGTCTTTTCTCGTATTCTTTCTGTGCCAATTTTGAACAACCGCTGACGATGTGACTTACACTTTCAGTTTTGTCTCTGCACATTCTACATTTAGCATCTATCTGGGATTTGTCAATGGTTGTTTTAATATAATTTGTCCGTAATGCTTGATCTTGTGCAGCAATTATTAGTGCTTCTGTCTCTCTCTTAAGACTTCCTTGCTTCAGCCAGCTCCATGTTTCCTCATTACTCTGGTCTTCAGTCTCTCTTACAAATTGTCCATGTAGTGGCTTTTCTTTCCAATCTTGGGTGTTTTCAGCCCTTCTTCTTACTTTAAAACTGGTTGCCGTTTCCTGACTTCCAGTAACCTCTGCCCTAACTGATTTCAACAGTTCGTCTTCACTCGATTGGACATATGTTTCCAATGATACCCTTGCTTCGTTTATACAGTCCTCTACTGATATGAGTTCTCTACCACCTTGCTTCCTGGGGACGTAGATTCTTGCAACACAGTGTCTTGGGTGCAGTCCTCCGTTCATTGTTAGTAATTTTTTTTGTTCTGCAGTCTAGCTCCTTTAACTCTTGTTTCGTCCATTCGATTATCCCCCCCAGCATTGAATGAATGACACTGCCCACGTATTAAATTTCCCCCATTTAATTTGGTCTGTGCAACTTTCCTGACGCGCCGTAGATATTCTTTCTTGATCTTTCCTTTCATCTGTTTGTGTAACATTACATCAGCTTCCAGTACTCCTAAGTACTTGTACCCTTCATTTTCTTTTAACAATCTTATGTTTGTGTCATCAGGTAGTGTGATGCCCTCTGACTGTGTCATCTTGCCTCTCTTTATTATCAGTACTGCGCACTTCTCAATTCCAAATTTCATCCTAATGTCGCTGCTGAATATTCTCACAGTCTGTATTAGCGTATTCTTGTAAGAAGGATTCTGTTGTCAAAACCATTAAGGAAGCCACAAAGGTTCCTAGTGAAATTGCTGCCATTACTATTAAATAACCGATCCCGAATTTCATGATCCGAAAACTTGGAAAGAGCAGTACACAACTGAAGTTCTTGAACATTTGACAACAGTGGCAAAACCCTTGTAAATCTGACTGAAGGCTTTTGTGTTAAGTAAATAAGGTGGTTGTCAGGGAGAAACCAGCCATATACTGAAACACTAAACCCTAGGCTTGAGTCTACCATTCACTGGTACTTTGGCAGATGATGGACGCCAAAAAAACATTCTGAGAGCTACAGAACTGTCATCCCCTTGTGTTGATGTAGTCCGCCGCTCAGCGTAAGGCTATCAATATGCCTTGTGAAGTCACTCATTTTTTTTTAATAAAGTTTGCAGACTGAAGAAGATGCAACATTTAGGCTAACATATTTACGAGAAGGCAAATCGCTGCCTTGTTGACTCGCATGGCATTTAGTTGGTAGATTGAGAGTTGGAATCTCACCAGTTTGGAGATTTTTCCTTGTTTCATCTGAAAACAATTACAATTAAAGATAAAAATATAGAACCACTAAGTATGAAAAGTTCCTATTCATTCAAAAGTGTAAAATAATAGTGCACTTAGTTGCAAGGTAATTATAAAGCTAGCTCACGTTTTAATACGTCGACTTTCTCGGCAATCTCAAATATTGCAGCTTCGAAACTTAACCATAGAATGATTGTAATCGAGTTGTAAAAGTGGAAACCACATAAATACTTACGAATTTCGATGTCTTCTGGCTTAAAATGCCTCTTGCAAATGTAGACATTCTCTTCCTCATTTTGTTTTCGGAAACTTGAGTCGACAACTCTGTCTCTTGTTATTACGTGTAATAACGCCTTTCTCCAGCATTCTTTGCTTTTATCAGAGGCAGGGGGAAGTTTAAAAATACCAAAACCCCGGTATTTTGGCTTTTGTGACTCGCCACGACCAAATATTTAACAGTTTGCTCCGGGCATACTTTTCTTAGTAGCTTTCACTGACAGCTGGAAGCGTGCACCTTCGATGTCACGTGACTAGTTTGTTTTCTGTGCACCAATATTTTCGCCAGAGACTGGGCCGTCTCCAGACACTTCGTTGGAGGGACTATTGCCTGATTTCATACGGTGGGAGCCTGTCACTAGCTATCGGTTTTGCCGGACGGAAGTGAGAAAAGATGGCGAAAATATGAAAGAAGACTCGCCCAAAATGGTTTTGCAGCATTAAAAAAATAAATAAATAAATAAATGATGATTGCCTTGAATTTGCTCAGCACAAAAGACTTGGGAGAACTTTGTAATGGTCTCCGGGACTAAGAGTGAACTGATTGTCACAAAAATTATTATCATTTAAAGATGACCCGGCTTTGCTCGACAATCTCTGTCAAGAAGATCTTTACGGTGACAGTCCTTTCGAGATAGGAGATTCCACTACCAACAGCTGGATGGAAACGCAATACTTCCCCCTTTTCCAACCTTTCAATAGCCGTTATCACGAGAACTCAGGCAAATAGACGATAGGGAATGATAGGACAATGTGGCAAAGCTCTTCGAATGTTTTTTTCAAGACTAATGAAAACCAACACGTTTTTCAAAGATGTTAGTCAGTTATTTATCAAGTCAAGCATACTAAAGAATTTTTGTTCTGAGTTCTTACGAACTGCAACTGTCTTGTTCATCGACAATGTTCCTAAGAAAGGTTTTTGCGAATGTGCTGTCGGAAAGTGTGGTCTCTGTTGTCATGTAATCCTTTTACAGTTGGAACACTTCATAACACATAAAAGGCTGCTTTTGTCTTGAAGGCTGCTGGTCATATCAGCAAATAATTTAGAAATGCAAAATCAGCAAGACATGTGAATCAAAGAAAAAAGTTGTAGTTTGAGGTGTAAGTAATGAAAACAGTGACTGACTGAAACGAGATATTTCATCCATGAGCTTTCAAGTAGTAGATGGCCTGTCTTAATGCAGAATCAATTTATCAAATCTGAAGTTTCTTAAAACTCTAGAGAAATTGAAAAAAAAAGTCACTCAGGATTTTATGCTTATTTGAACAGAGCACAAACCGAACATGACTTCACAAAACTAAATTCGCCAGCTAGAGCAAAACTCCAAAACACCCTCTGAGGTTTAGGATACCTGGCACTCCTCAATGATATCCAATCATTCTAACAACTTCAACCAAGAGAATTGCACACTGGGGCAGCCTACTTCAGAATGTCAATAGCGACAACAATAACAACAACAACACCAAGAGCAAAAATATTTTGTGCAGATAAAACTCAAGAGTTGTTAAGATGAGTTAGACTAACTACAATGATCTACAATTGTAAGATACATTGATGTTCAACAAAGCACTTCTGATTGCCATGGCTTAACCTGAGGACTGGTAATAACAGCAAGTAAGACTACCATTACCCTCTGGGCTTTCAGGGGAACAAAGAGTTTGATTCATCTTGATGTTATATAAACTTCAAACAACGTCGATGAAAGTAATATAAATGTAAACCATGCAAAGCAACACAAAAACTTTAAAAGAGAAAATTACAATGAAAAAAAGCCTTAGAGCACTTTCAGAAACTGCCTGGTAAGTCAGTTTATTCTAAACTGTTAATAGTAATACAATACTCTGGATTCTAGCAAATAAGTAAATTATCAGCATATCATGCATTTAGTAATAAAATATGAATCCTAATCGCGGCATCAGTGATTTAGATAAACATATGCAGGCAAAAACTAACGATAGAAGAGTCCGAAGTTTCGGCGACATCTTGGCGCCATTGTCAAGGGAAACTAAATAAATATGTGATTTCAAGAGTAAGTAAGAGTTCAGAGTCAATAATTTGAATAAGCTAGAATTGAATCTGATTGTGCATTTAAACACGGTCGAAATTGTTTAACGAGTAGCATCTCGTTAACGAGACAATCACACTTGTTCTGGCATTTCTTCAACACCTTTAAGGAATTGCGAAGGTCATCCGGAATCGTGCCTGCGTGTCTACTATCGTAATGTTCACGCACTGACTGGAATATGAATCATATATGTAAGTACACAAATTAATGTAAAAGTCATTTTTGTACAGTCCATTTTCCTTTACTAACAAGCATGTTCTTTCTTGAAAATTGTGTGTGGCAAATGATTCTTGTTCTCTCGTTTTCCGAGCTCCGGTGACCACTGCATATAACATGTTTTCTCCAGTTATTATTTTCGTTTATAAGAACCTTCCTATATCCTTTTTGAAGCTCAGGATCACTGGGCAAAGTGTAGAACGTTATTCTTTTAACTCTGTAGTTATTCGTACACAAAGAACTGCCGCAATTTCAATGCCAAGTTTTCGTACAAGTTGCCATCTACAAACTGAAGTGCACTTCCGTCCAGCAAAACCGATAATTAGTGCCCAGCTTCCACCGTATGAAATCAGGCAATGCTTGCAAAGACATTGTTTGTTTTTACGCATGCACATTCATTTGTATATTAATACCTGCACTTCTTACTTCTTATACTGCACGCTCACGAGAATCTTCTTATGAGAAGGAGGTGGGCCGCACGGTAAGAAGAAGACGAACAAGACGAATCGGGAGTCGATTGTGGTGAAAGAAAGCATTTTATGCTGAAGAGATTTACCCGTTGTTACGGGCTTGCGTAATCAACGGGTATGCAAATTAGGGCTCGCTCCGTAGCATGCCAGCAGGTTTTGATGTTAGCAGATCGAAAGCAGTGAACAACGGTTCCGATCACTTTAAAGTTTGGATAGCCGGATTTTACATAATTGCCCACTTTCAGGCCATGTTTAAGACATGTGCTGTTTGAAATGATCGCACACAGATAACTTATTAAAATCACCAGGCTACTCTTGTTAGCTGAAGTGTTTAGTGGGCGCTGGAGATATGAAGAAACATTGAAAAAAAAAAAAAAAAGTTTAGTTTCAATTTATTCCACATTTATACTCCAAGTTTTCAATACTATTAGCCACTTCCAGGCGTTTTTGTTGCACTTGTAGTTGTTACAGGAGTACCCAGCGGGGCCACTCGACAAAAAAAGCCGCTTTGTAAAAATTAATCGAGCTGGCTGGGGTGTTCAGCATAATTTTACGTAACTGGATGTGAAATCTTAAGTCGTCTCGCTTGCTGGGAATATATATTGAATTGCTGTTCCTAGCATGCAAAAATATTCGTTTCCATTTGTCCTGGCTATCAACGTATTCATTGTCAAGGAAATAAATTTTTAGTGGTGGCTTGTCTCAAGGAAACTGCTACGGATTTCTTTTATCCATCAACAAGGGATTGAGTGTCATTCATATCTGCAAAATTAACATAGTCAACAGCTCATGCTGTGAGTTTCTTATAGTACAGAACTTTGAACTCTTAAATTAGAGCTCTAGTCTTGACTCGTGACACACAGCCGTGGGTTTGATTGAGTAAGAGCATTTGCAGTTGCACTAGCGTGTTTGAAGTCTGTTTCAAGAAGTCTGTACAATACTGTGAAAACATAGTATCATTTCTCTGGTTTCCCGACATAGACGGTGAGAGGTCCGCAACATTATGTTGAACAAGAGATTGCCCAATTGGCGTGTGTCACGTGTCCCGGGTAAATTGTAGTGGGTCCAGGAGATAGGAAAAATTAATAAGTTAACTTTTATTTTACGAAAGTAGACCACTTCAACGTTTTCAGAAACAAGAACAATATAATGCTACAGGGGAAGGGGGGAACGGACCTATCTCTTCAAGAAAAACAAAACAAAACAAAGCCATAAGAAATCAGATTCACTGGGCTAAACGGCTCGGAGAGGACCTGGTCAGAGAGGATCTTTGTGACAAAGACCGTACATCAGCCCCTCACGACCAAGATGCGCCACGAATCCCAGACCCCTACGATCGCCACAAAGCTAGTACAAGTTAAACAATAAAGGGTGCCGGACCGCGAGAAGGTAGACACCGACCAATTAAGCAATTCGTAGTAAAACCATTAGCGATAGACTACAAACGGCAAAACGAGAGAAGGAAAACCTTAAGATAAATTCGACGAACTCCTCCACAGCCATCCAAAAATCCTACATAACATATGTAGTGAATCTAAGAAAAAAATCTAATCATAACATAGAAATAGGAAATAGGAAAAAGTCAGTGACAACCAATTAAATAATAGTTGTAAAGGGGTAACTGCTCCTTGTCACACTTTTGTTTCGTGCCATATATCGTACTCGGGAGTTTTTTTATTTATGTCTTGTTCGCGGACATCTCTTGGTTATTCCAGCACGTAACACTGCAGAAACCATCAATGTGATGCGAATTTATTAACATGTTTGCTGACTTTCTTCATATTACTAAATAACCGTTAATAAGCGTTAAAGGGTACTTGGAAGTATTTTTTTAATTACCAATCTGGGTAAATCATGTTCAAAACTACATGTACATCTGGGGAAGAACGGGCTCGATCATATGTACTAAATACAATATTCGCGACCGTATTGTATCGGATATACAATGTCGAGTTGAAGGCGAGGCATTTTATATCCGGTACAATACGGGCGCGAATATTGTATAATTGTGCTTCTGAAAGGAAAAGCACGCTTTCATTTGCTTCCCGAAGGGAATTCGCCCGGGATGAAATGATCAGGGAATGCTAAACTCATTCGCAAGTGATTGCCAATATGGACGGATCACGTTTTCAAAAGCCGAAAAATGCAGAGGAAGAAGCAGCTTGGTTGCAAGAGACTACTCCCCAAAATACACGAAATAGTACAAAATGAAGCGTAAAGATATTCGAGGAGTGGCAAAGTGCTCGCTCAAATAAATTAGAGGAAAATGAGTCGCTGAGCTTTGACTACGGGAAGGTGGAAGAAGTTCAGGATTTCACCGTTGACATCGCACACATGTCTCCTGTGTCTATAAACTTTTGGATGACAAAGTTCGTAGGAGAAATTGGAAATCGTTCAGGTGGTCGGTACCCTCCAAGATCACTGTATCAAATCGTCTGTGGGATTTTGAATCAGATATTCCTGATGACACTGTAGGAAACATAATTTTATAATCCGCTTCGAGTTCATTTGATACGGATATTTCTGATGAAATTTTAGCCAGTATTGATTTACCATCTTCTACAAGTTCTCTTATCTCGGATAAGTGCGATGAAACTCAAGCAAGTTTAAGTTTGGCATCTGGTGTACACAGTTTTGGGAGCAATTGCAGAATACCCGGCCCACCAAATGTCCTACTTAAAAAAGCTGCCAACTCGTTCCGCAGTCCCGAAGTCGATGAATGAAAAGAAAAGTGTTAAAGGGTAAGCAGTGAAATGAACTGCCACCGCGGTCCGCAGTCCCGCAGTCGTTGAATGCAAAATGTTAAATTGAACTGCCACCGCGGTCCGCAGTCCCGTAGTCGTTGAATGCAAAATGTTATAGGGCAAGCACTAAAATGAACTGCCACCGCAGTCCGCAGTCCCGTAGTCGTTGAATGAAAACTGTTAAAGGGCTACCGCTAAAATGAACTGCCACCGCGGTCCGCAGTCTCGTAGTCGATGACAATCTTGTCCCCAGGGTCTCTCCTCTTTCTTTGTTAAAAGGCAAGGAGTAAAATGAACTGCCTTCGCGGTTCACAGTCCCGTAGTAGATGAATGAAAATTGTTCAAGGGCAAGATGATCTCGTGAAAAGTGTAGTTAACCGAACCGCAACGTGAAAGCTAAAATCTTACGAGAGTGCTTAGGCCTAATCACTGAAACGGGCGCTTAGGCTTAATCAGTAAACGAGTGCTTTCTTCTTCACACGATCTCATGAAAAGTGTAGTTAACCGAACTGCAAAATAAAAGCTAAGAGTGCTTAGACTCAATCACTGAGACGAGCGCTCAGGCTTAACCAGTAAACAAATTCTTTCTTCTTCACACGATCTCGTGAAAAGTGCAGTTAACAGAACAGCAAAATGGAAGCTAAGGAGCGATTGCAGAATACCCGGTTTAGGAACAGAATTATGAATATCATTTTCTGTTCCATGCCACTGCAGACAAGCAGAATTGTTAAACACGACTGCGGGACTGCGGTGGCAGTTTTTTAAGTAAGGCATTTAGTGGACGCGGAAACAGCATTGTTAAACACGACTGTGGGACCAACTGGCCAACCTCAATTCGTCTTCAGGTCCTCTGCTCGCTCCTTTACACCAAGTAGCAACCAAATCCAAGCGACCTTTGCTTCGCATGCGGTCAGCAAGGTCATTGGAGGTCCGAGTGCCGGGGTAGTTCACAACTCAGGTCCTCAAGGTCTGGCCAGTCAAATTCTGGTTTCCCCTCAAACGTTGGAGGTGAATAAAAACCACGTTCGAGGTAAATAAAAACCACTTGCGAACTTGTCGTACAAGTTAAGTATTTATTTAAATTTATTATACTCATATACTATGTATCTTTCCAACTTTTAATTTTTTTATTTTAGAAAAAGAGATTTTAGTTCATTAGTCGGTTTCGATTATGATCATAATCTATTTGAATACGAACATAATTCTGCATCGCCTGTGCTTAAGGGTAGACTTAAGGCTAAGCTTGATTATTGGCATACTATTGGCGCCAATAATATTGTAACTGATACTATCAAATTCGGTTATCGGATCCGCTTTATTAGTACTCCTTGCTTTTCAGTTTTGGTCTTAAGTCTGGTTATCACCATTTTGATATTTTTCCAAACCATCAGACATTTTGGGGTTTTTCCTGGGTTTTTTCCGCTACTGCCAAATATATTTGCTTTACGGTTCTCCCTTTTGGTCTTAGTTTGGCGCCTTACATTTTTACCAAATGCCTTAGACCCCTTGTTAGGTTTTGGATTTTTAATGGCATCAAAATAGTTTTGTTTCTCGACGACGGGTGTGGCAATGGTGAATCATTGCAAATTGCCAGGAAGCATTCGTTGTTTGTGCAGACATCGCTAAATAATGCATGTGCACGTTTTGGGGCTAATTCCACTAAATCACTATGGGATCAGTTACTTGTATGGTTGGGTTTGCATTGGAATCTTGTTTCTGGCTCGATTTTTATTACCGACAGGCGTATTTCCAATTTTATTACTCTTTTAGACAGATTTCTTCAATCCGCTCGGTACGTTACGGCTCGGGATTGTGCCTCAATCGCAAGCCATATTATGTGCATGTCACAAGTCTTGGGTAATTTGACTCGTCTTAAGACCCGTTTTCTTTATAAGTCATAGACTCCAGATCTTCATGGGATTCTCGGTTCAATGTCGGGCTTCATAGTGACTGCCTTTGAGAGATATTTTTCTGGAAAAACAATATCGTTGGCCTTAATTCTAGAGCTATTGTGCCTAATCAGGGGCCTGTTTTACTTAGCTTTTCAGATGCTAGTAACGTAGCCTGTGGTGCTTACCTTGTTGGCATTGAGGAAGCACCGCATGTGGAGTCCATGCGAGGCAAAAAAAGAGCTCTACATGGAGGGTCTTAAAGCTGTACATTTTGCTTTAACGTCATTCAAGGATTCTGTTCGAATTCAGGGCAAGTCAGTTAAATGGCATTCTGACAACCAAGGAGCTGTCCGTATTGTTGATATAGGGAGTCCTAACGCAGAATTGCATTCTATTGCACTTGATATTTGCGATTTCTGTCGAGCTTTCAATGTTCGACATGGTCCGATGAACAAAGGAGACTTTTGTCTGATTGGCTGTTGAAAATTGTAGTATCCAGTTTTCCAACCGCGCGCTGTGATATAAACAAAGATGGCTTTCGAAGCGGTGACTTCAACCTGTGCTTCTTCGATCGTCCTCTATAGCTTCTGCCAGTTGAAGGTGGTCATTTATAGTTTACGTGACAGGGAAAGATTCTGCAAGGGGCATTTTAGTCGGCGGGAATTTTTCTTTCGTTACGCTTTTTGTAATCAGCCCTTTTAGTCTGCTCGGGGAAGCAAGGCCTCTCTGAATTTGCTTCGAGTCAGCTTTTATACTTTTTAGCTTTTTTTCTCCATTTAAGTAAACAACAAATGCTCAAAGTGCGAAAAGACCCGAGCAAAGGCCAAATTCCTTTGTTGGGAAGGGAGTACTATCTAACGTGGTTGCGAAATATATGCCTCGAGCAGGCAGGCTTCGATTTATCCAACTTGAATGCAGCGCTGGAAGGAAGTATGTCACTTCATTCACTTTCTTTCATTGATCGTTTAGAGTTATGAGATGTCCTCAGTCCTTTGAAAGAACATCTTATCTCAGCAGATACGTCGACAGAAACTTAATACCAGCCGCTATTTTGTGTATGTGTATAAGGCCAACCTGGTTCACTGCATTTATCTCATGTGCAAACACTCTCAAGATAGTCACTACCTTAAAAATTTCAAGAACTTTCATTTAACGGAACCAAAACATTATTCTTAGATACATCAACTGATCAGGAAGGCATGCTTGATAATATATGCTAAAATGAGTCAATAATGAAGTTCCAGTTTATTACTTTATTGCATAATTATGTCCTTGATCTATGGTAACTCCATTAAGTCTAGCCATAGTAAGTATTCATTGTTTTCATCATTTATGCTACCAGCGAATTATTCAAAAGTGATGTTGATGTTCTTAGGAAATCTATTTAATAGTGACGAATGATGAGGTCACTGCCATCAGACTTGTAGGTTGTACTGAAATGAAATTTTCTGAATGAGTTCTCTTTGGGGAGGTAAAAATTTCACTTGACCATTTGTAGATGTAAAATTACACCCACATTAAATGTACAATTAAAATTAGGATGTCTGGAAATACATAAAGCAGGTCTTGTCTTCTGTGCAATGTTTAAAATCAAAAGGGCAATTAAAGGCAAAGCAGACTTTGTGATAGAACTCTGACACAATATTAACTACTTATTAATTTTGATGTGGGCAGTTCATACTCATTCATAATCATTGCTCACTTTTGTGGTAAGTTACTATCTCACTGCAGAGAATAAAGTAAATTTATCTAAATGAGGATGAAAATGTACAAAATGTGCAGCCATTGATCTTAAATGTTTTTAGTCTATTAATTAACCCATTGACCCCTGGGGGTTCCCTATTGATGAGTAAAATACTAAGTATGGCTGGTTTTGGCCGGTCTAGGGGTGAAAGGGTCATTATTAAATATAGTACATCAATAATATTACCGTATCAGTAATTGAGCCAGTAAACTAATATGTCCCAATAAAATTTAATATTGATTCCAACAGTGTTAATTAATTAATATACATTGATTTAGGATGATGGAACATCACACACCATTTTGTAATCATTAAATTTATTTTTTACTTCATTCTTGGTGTATGGCAACTTATAGTAACTGCAAAAAAACTTGCAGAAGAAATTGAAGAGAAGGTATACCTGAATATTATGGCTGTTTTGTGTGTCAAAAAATTTAATTGACCTGGTTTTTGTTTATTTTTTGCTGCCATTCCTTGCACACAGTCACATGTCTCATAAAACTTCAATGTGCAGTTTAAAGAATTGTTATATTTGTCTTATTTATTAAATGGGATTCCAAAAGCAGAAAGGTGCAAATAGTGACACACACACCCATGCAAGGCAGCCACACAAGGGAATGAAATTTTTAAAATATACATTATTTACAAATATAATGTATAATTACTTATCATGTAAATCATCATGAACAAAATTATTATATTTTACAATAATTACTTGTCATGTAAATTTTACTATATAGTTTGTAAATATCTTTAAAATTTCAATTACTACAGTTTCCCTCTAATTTAAAGTACGAAATTTATCAAATCGAAAAGTGCAGTGCAAAGTTGTGGTAAGCAGGCATTTTTATTTGTAAATATTACTACACTAACTAAACATTTTTTATGTAATTAAGTATAATTTTTAACAGCTGGGACTAATATTTATTGCAATAAAAGCAAGAGTCTTATTTGCAGTACATTGCATTTAACAATGCATTGCATCTGAACAATTTGACCCAGAATTGAAGCAACACATCACAAAGTGCCAAGTTTCGATGGAAATTAGGTTTACTTTCACAGGGCATTTTCGTGCGCCCTGCCACTTTTGAAGGAAAACTTTCAAAGCAGTTCGATTCTTCACAAGTATGTGCTTTCCATACTTATGGCGATCGCTGGACCAAGACATATTTGCTGAGATTTGACCGAAAGTAACGTGAACACTGACGCCATTGTCTGATTTGGGGTAAGAAAATTTCAGTTGCGCGTCAAATATACACGGTTGTAGTTGACATTTCAAGAGGAGAAAAGACAAAAAAAATGTCCAGAAGGTATGAAAATCACACATTAACAATACAGAGACTTTTGATGTCTTAGTCCAGAGAAAATAACACTTGATGGTGGAAAAAACAAGCACTGTTTCGTCGACAAAGAAAAGCACTTTGGTAAACGAAGAAGTCGAAACGTCGGGGTTCAGTATTCGCTGTGCCACTTTTACCGGGAATATCTCTAGTCAAACCTTATCTTTGGCTCACAAAATATCACCTGTTGACGTCTTTTCGAGGACCAACGTCGGAGACAAAAGTCCTGTACTCTTAATGACAGAGTTCTGTTTAACAGAAAAAGCTATAGACCGATTGACATTTTGCAAAATGACTCTTTCGTCCGGATAGAATGTATTCGCTTCAAAGAGAGAACAAACGAAATTCTTCTGTCATGTTTTTCTGTTACTTACCTTAACTCCATTCATTGATAAATTTTAAGCTGTGACATCCTTTGAACGGATTACCAGCTCGTTTACCACTGACGCGCCATAAGCAAATCCCGTCAACCTGGCAAATTTGTTTGCATTCACTTCAAGCGCGGGTATCCACGTGAAAAAACCACAGCGGAAAATTTTAATGCCGGTTCCAGTTACTTTAATACGTAACATTATTCAATATTGTGATTTGCACATTCAATCATGACCATACGCGTTGCAAATAAGGCAAATTTTTTCCAACTTCGCGCAATTCTTTGACAAGCCTGAGCACACTGCAGCATTCTAAAACAGCCGATCTAAGCATGTTTCGTTTCATCCGAGATAAAGGACTTTCCCAAGTAGAAGGAATTGCCGAGGTCTTTCTAGCTTTTGTCCATCTTCTTTCGTTATTTGTACCACAAGTGCATAGATAGCATTGAAAGTGAATGCAATGAAAACTACAACTAGCGACAGCGTCTACATCTTTTCTTCCCGCGTTCTAAGACTGTCTCGAAGGTTTTCAACCAATCACAATGCAAATAAAATTGAATTTGCGATTGATAATGCCCAAGCGTGACATTAGTCTCCTTTGTTGGTCCGATGTTATCAGCAACATTATTGATTTCGACGACTGGTCCACTACCCAAGGGTTTTTTGCCCATTTAGTTCTTATCTGGGGCCCCCATACTGTCGATGTATTTGCAAACTCATTCAATTTGCTTCTTCCTAGATTAAATTCTAGGTTTCGTGCACCGGGCAAAGAAGCTGTTAATGCCTTTTCAGTCTCATGGACAGCGGAGAATAATTGGCTTGTTCCGCCAGTACATTGTATTATCAGGGTTATCCAACACCTCCTTGTATGCAGCGCTTTCGGGACTTTGGTTGTTCCTTATTGGCCGTCTAATGCTTTTTGGCCGTTCGCTTGACTTTCAACCATACGTTGTTGTGTCCATTTACTTCCCAGACCCCTCAGGGATATTTGTGCTTGGGTGTTGTAAGGGTTCACTCATTGGTTCTGGCAGCTTTAATAGTGCTGTGCTAGCTGTCAGAATTGACGCTAGGAGTCAAGGTTCTTAGTGCCTGTATGCCGAGTGGCTTTTGACTCCAATGACGTTTTCACTGGTCAATGTCCCAGTTCACGAGCGCAAGTAGTATCGTCAATCTGTTCATTATGTTTCGAATGAAACTAGCTGGCCTAGTGGCTTGCTTTACTTTTTTAGTTGGAATTTCGCCGAATGGCGTGGTCCAGGTTTGCATGCACAGCGCCTCTTGTATTTTTATTTGGATTGATTTTAAATTGATGTTTTTTCATGATAATTATTTTTGCAATGTTTTTCTCAGAAATTTTGTCAGATGGGCCTTGCAACCTAGCTTTCAGCACGTTGCACGTTGCACGTCGTCTAGAGGATTTGTTTCAGGTTCTCCCCGCAGCTCTTCTTAAAAGCAAAATCATCAATACAGCTAAGAAATATGAAAGAGGTTTCAATGCGTGGAAAAAATGGGCTTCGCAGTTTATTGCTTATTTCCTGCTTCTAGTGTGTATGTTTCTTTGTTTTTTTCTTAGTTTAATTCAAGAATCTGTTTCTAGAATTGTTGATGAAGTTCATTATGGTCTTAAGTGGTTTCCTGATTTAGCGGGTCATCCCGACCCATGTAATTCGCCAGTTGTTATTATATTGGAATCCGCTAAAAGGCTTCCTAGTGTTCCGGTTAAAAAGAAAGAACCGGTTACTCCTGAGGTTATCCAGCGCTTGGTTGCACATTACGGTTCCACTTCTGCTAGTTAAGCTGATTTACGTTTGCTTATTTTGTGTGTCTTGGGTTATGCAGGATTTTCTTGCTTTAACGAGTCAGTTCAATAGCGCAGGTGTGATTTTCGGTTTGAAGATTCTTTCATGAGAATTTTTGTTCAACGTAGTAAGACTGACATCTATAGACATGGAGCCTACTTGTCCTGTACTGTTAACTCGACTCCTGTCGATATTTCGCAGTTGCTTCTTTTTCAAAAGATATTGAAGTTTTCATTTTTCGTCCCTCACTTTCTGTAGTAGTGATGGATTTTACAGATTCCGCAGTTCTGTTCCATTGTCCCATTCTAGGGCGCGCGTGATAGTTGCTTTGGGCCTTTGACTTTTTGGTCTTTCCAGACGAGATTACGGTCTTCATAGCTTAAAAGCTGGAGGCGCCTCTGCTGCAGCGAATGCCCACGTTACTGATAGATTGTTTAAGAGACACGGACGATGGAATTCATATAAAGCCAAGGATGGCTACATTAAGGATTAGATTCTTTCTTTGTTGTCTGTTTCTTTGTCATTGGTTATTTAATTTATTTTCCCGTTCTTTTAGTTCGTTTTATACACGGCTCGTGTTGACACATCCCATAAGTGATTGCTTATTACATATAAATGTTTTATATTCGGTTGAGCGGGGCAGCGAGTTAGAATGTAAATGTATTTATCGTGGGTTACGTAACCTCCTTTGGGTGTTATGTGACACCTATGTTACAATGCTTCACTAGCGGGGCGTCGGTAAATATATTGCGTTGTCTTCATTTGTATTCATAGATACCCCAGGGGCATGCTTATCGCGCAGTTTGTTCTCTTTGTACACGTTGTAATTTGGTCAGTGCTTTATATCCCCACAATAGGGTCCCGCTCTATGCCTCGTTATACGCATGGAATATGATTTTAAAACTGCTACATGTTCTGGGGTCATGTAGCTGCAAAATTACCCCTAGTGTGCGAGCAATTTAAGAGTTTCTCGTCAAAGGGGTTGGGACAAAAAATTAAACGTAGGAGAAAATAGCTTGAACTATCTTTTAAGATCGAAGTATAAAGGTCGTGCACTGAGGTGATAACATTTACAGCCGTTATCACCCGCCTACCTCACTCGAATATTCACTATCAAAAGAATATTGTCCACAAGTTATTTCCTCCGGAAAAGGGCTTCTGGATTGTATGTATTTGTTTTGAATCCAGTCTTTGAAGACAGATAACATGGCAATAATAAATGTACAAATGCTGGTGGACGAACAGAAGGAGCTAATAGGGGAACACTTTTTTACACAGGGCGGCAAGAGATAATCTGCATGATAAAGTCATTTTACTACCGAGAGCAGAATGCTTTGTCAAAATGCTTGTTGTTTAGATATTTCTTCTCTCCTGGGAACAAAGAAACAATTGTTTAAATTTGCCTGACAATAGAAGCAACTCAAAGCAGTTTGTGTGATGTGCCATTATCTAATGATAGCCTCCTTCGTGATTTAAATGCCTAGGGATTTGACAGATTCGTTGGTACAGTAGCGTGGAGTGGTCAAACGTCATTTGTTATGAAGTATTTTCCTATTATTCAAGGAAACTTGGATTGTCCTACTCATTGCCTTTTTTTTTTCTGGTGTTCCAAATTTGCGACTGTGAGAATGAAATAAACATATGAAATGAACTGTTGATAGAAAACTTTGGGAACTCGGAAAAATCCAAGCCACAGATGGGATTCGAACCCACGACCCTCCGTGATCTAGTCGGATGCTCTAACCACTAAGCTGCTGGAGACTCTATAGTAAGCAAGGGTGAAACGTGCGTCTTTGACTCGAGCTGCATTACGCAGCTACGGAGTCAAATAACGACTGACAGCATGCTCATAACTGCATCGCGCAGTCAACTTCAACCATATCTGAGATGCGGCCAACCAACCAACCAACCAAGTGAGTAAATGTGAGAATAATATGCACATATGAAAAGTCGGATTTTTCCGAGTTCCCAATGGGTTCTATCAACACTTCATTTCATATATTCCAAATTTCTACTAGCTTTTGGGAACTGGAATTTTTTTTTATTTCTTTACGAATGCAACCTTCATTATTTCCACCTTACCCACCTATGACAAACACGTTGATACGTTGGAGAGAAACAGTGAATCCCTGACGGCCTTTGGTTTGTTTCATGAAACATTCGTAAACTCCCTTATCTTCCCACCGAACTCTATCGATCTGCAAACTGCCACCTGACAACTGCGCCAATCTGTTAACCTCCAAGAATAGGGTACCGTTTTTGCTCCATTCCAATTGAGGAGGAGGATTTCCTTCTGCAGTACAACTTATTTTGCCAGGTTTGCCATATATAAGTTTTTGTTGTGGTCTTTCGTTTTTAAATTGGGCTAAAGAAGAAAAAAGTGATGGATAAATCGCCCGCAGTGCTAACACATAATAATGATAATGACAGAGAGAATATATGAAAATTTAGTATGTTGTAACTGCGGTTGTGTAGATCATCGCAGTTATTATGCAACTTGGTCAGTTGCGAAAGAAACCTGAAACAGCCCACTCTTAAACAGGACTCAAACCCATGAAATATTTCATACATCCACCCTCAATCATGCATCCACGTGTTTCGGGTTTCAATTCGAACTTACAAGGGATCAGCTCCCAGCTGGCCTTATAGGACAGATGGTAGTAAGAGAAAGTGCAGTGCAATCTCATGGAATTCAAGTCCAGTTGAATTTTTCAGGCTTCTTTGCAACTGATGTAGTTGCTTCATAACTGCAACGATTGCTTTCACGGAGAGACTGACAATCTTAATGAAGATAAATGACTGATAGAATTAAATCGACCCGGTATAAAGAAAATTTAAGAATGATGATGACAATGAAGATCATGAAGGTGATGATCTTGATGCTTAGGATCATGTTGATGAAGGTAAGAATTAAGATGATGAGGATGAGAATAAACTCGATTACCACAGGTGTTGTCGTTGTAGGTGATTTATAGCACATTGATGGCTCTCTAAACATTTTAAAAACTCACCATTGATGTAAACTGTGTAGAATCGAGTGTAACGTACTCCTCGACACTCATATGTTCCGCCATCATGCAGCTGAACATTTTTTATTGTCAAAGTTCCACCACTGACCTCAATTCTCCCTTCTGACTTGAGTTCTCTAACAGTGGTGCCAATTTCATACCATATAACAATCTTACTCTGATTTTCATTCTTTAAGGAACATTTCACGGTTTCGGTGCTACCAAGATTAGAACTAAGGCTTTTCTTTTCCAGAACTTCCACGTTGTCTAGAACAAAATTGTTATGTTGCAATAATTATTTCCAAAATTTCTCATTAGTGTTTGAAAATCTTCCGCAGTAAATATATGTTTTAATTTAAAGATTCCTGTCTTTTA
>NC_090875.1:34673765-34676265 GCF_036669935.1 Montipora foliosa
CAACTTTCGGATACCTCGTTTTATGCCAAAATCCCTAAAGATCTCACTTGCAAAAATCAAAAACTTGTCAAAGACACCATTCAAAATCTTATAGTTAATCAAGAATTACCGGACACTGCCACTAATCTCATCATCAACACCCCTAGAACTTCGTGCATTTACTTCTTGCCTAAAATTCACAAACCCAACAACCCAGGTCGCCCTATCGTTTCTGCCTGTAGTTGCCCCATCGAACTCATTTCTAGCTAGTTAGACAGGATTATGACGCCTATCGTCAAATCTTTGCCATCATACATTAAAGACAGTACACACGCACTACAAATTTTCCACGATTTCAATTTCTCCGGCCAAGACAAACTTATTTTCACCATGGACATTACATCTCTATACACAGTCATTCCTAATAGCGAAGGTCTTCAAGCACTTAAACACTTTTTCGATCAACGCACTGTCAAAGAACCTAGCTCGGAAACGCTCCTCCGCCTTGCCGAACTAGTTTTAACGCTTAACTGTTTTTCATTCGCCGGCAACTATTACAAACAAATTAATGGTGTAGCGATGGCCACAAGAAAGGGACCTAGCTATGCCAATCTTTTTGTAGGATATGTTGAACACCAATTTTTTAATCAGTAAAACGGCCCCAAACCTGAACTGTACGGCCGCTACATCGACGACTGCATCGGTGCTATTTCATCCAGCAGAGAAGAACTCGATCAATTTATAACCTCCGTCAACTCTTTTCATCCGGCTCTTAAATATACCTGGGAAATTTCGGAAACTTCATTGGCTTTCCTAGATATCAAAGTTTCTATTAGAGGCAACGTGCTATGTACTAGTGTGCACTACAAACCTACTGATTCACACAGTTATTTGTTGTATTCATCGTCACATCCATCACATGTCAAGAACTCCATTCCTTATTCTCAATTTCTTAGACTTCGACGTCTATGTAGTGATGACTCCGATTTTTCCAGCAAATCAGAGGAGATGTGCCAGTTCTTCGAAAAACGTGGCTATCCTGTCTCTGTGGTCAAAGCGGGCGATCATCGCGCCAAACAATTTGATCGACAGTCATCACTACAAACGTCACAAAAAGATAAGAATGACAGAATTCCATTCACCCTCACTTTCCATCCTCATAATCACGCAGTCAAAAGCATCATTCTTAGTAATTTTAAATTACTCCAAAATGATCCCGAGACTGGTAGAATCTTTTTGCAACCTCCACTTATGTCATTCAAACGCGACAAAAACGTAGGCAACTTTTTAGTTAGAAGCGCGCTCAAAACTAACGAGCTACCCGGTACTTTCAAATGCGCGCGCTCACGATGCAAAACTTGTCTTTTCATTGTTAACACTAGCAATATATCGGAACCTAAGCGATCTGTTAAGATCACTGATCGTTTCACATGTACCTCCGCAAATGTCATTTATGGCATAACCTGTACGTTATGCAATAAATTATACATTGGTGAGACAGGTAGACGACTAGGTGACCGATTCCGCGAACACCTTCGCGATGTTGAGAAGAATGACAAGGATGCATCTAAGCCAGTCGCTCGCCATTTTAATCTGCCTAACCACTCCAAAAAACACATGGCTATCTGCGACCTTTCCCTACATCTAGGTGCGACGGAAAGCCGCAAGAATCTGGAACAAATCAAATCGGCACCCTTAATCCTCACGGTATTAACGAACGCTTTTCATTTAACTAATATATTCCCATTTTTCACGTTGCCATGTTACCACCAATAGCGTAGCTCCTACTCTACTATAAAAACTACACGTAACCCATAATCCCTCGATTCGCTCTGACGAAGGGCTAACGCTCGAAACGTCAGCTTTTAGAATCTCTGTACGGTGGCCAATTTACATTACCAACTCCGTTGATAAAACCAAATTTTTGTATACTACTTCCCCACCGACGCAGCACCACAGTTTCTTTAGAAACTACCCCGCTATTCTTTCATTAGGCTGATCTTTATTTATTCTTGCTGGACCTCATCTGCCTCCAGGAAACCCAAGTACTTAGAACTGGCTCCCTCGTCCAGATTCTTGATCTGGTTTGCCATCTGGCTACTCAGTTTCCTCGGATTTGACAATCTTTCCTCTACATGTATGTACTACCAACTTTGCCATTTTGTCACCCCAAAGTCCATCTCTATTATCCACACTGAACACTCGGACAGGATTCAACAGGATTCCAAACCTCTTTTAGACTTTGCATACAGCTTAAGATCATTCATGTAAAGTACATAGTTCACTTGTTTGCCTTTGAGGTAATATCTGTACTTGGTCTTCGAAATTCCTTAGCAGTAGCCTTAATTTAATGGTATCATCGAAGCCACAAGCAACAGAGGTGATAGGGAATCTCCTTGGAATATACCCCTCTTGATCTCAATTTCACCTCTCATTGTTGAGGAAGAATACAGCTTGATCCTCCATTTCTCCAAACTGTTGGAAAGAGGCCTCTTCACAACGTTGTCTGCTATCCCAAACA
>NC_090875.1:34681265-34691265 GCF_036669935.1 Montipora foliosa
TAATTAATTTTCTCTAAAGGCTGTGATTGTTTTGTTATGTATCAATCATTTCCAAGAGGGCCCATCCTCCCTCTCCCACCCCCCTGGCAAACCCCCGGGCATTTGACCTTTACAAAATGATATGATCAACTGTCCCCCCCCCCCTTCCCCCCCCCCCATGTTGCCAGTTTACACCATCAAATGCCCCACCGCCTTAGTGCCTCACGCAAAGCATGAAATACCCCACCCTCTGTGCAAGAAGCAAGATTGGCCGTTGTTGTGAGACGTTTATTATTATTTTATAATTTTATTTGAACAGTTAACCGTTGATGTTAAACTTACATCAATAGTAATTCCAGAAGGATTCACCTACTGTAGTTTTGACAAACTGATGTTTCAATAATATGTAAACAAATACGATTGATGAACAATCGAGCAAATCGATGAAGCATGCCGTCACGACATACTGATGATATAAAACGGCAAAAATGAAGAAAAAGGTCAAGATTACTTACCTTTCAATAAAAGTTCAACAAACTTTAATAGCCCCCACAAACGCTTTACGGTTGGATTTATCCTCATTCGAGACTTTAAGGGAATCTTTCGTAAAAAAAAATAAAAACAAGCTACTGCTCGGTACAAAGTATGGGTTTCGTTTCATGTCAAATTCCCCACTATGCGGAGCTATCCTCTTGTCAAATGCCCGGGCCATGTCTGGGGGTGGGGGATGGGTTTTACATTAGCTGTATATAGGGCTTGCGGAAACTGTATTGAAAATTGTGATTATATAAAGACGAAAAATGAGAATGATTTAAATTCATGCTTAACTGAAGATTTATTTTATTTGGCTCTTAAAGTCATTAATGTTTTATTGTTTATTGGAAGATATGTTTCAGTTTGATTTTGTTTTCTATCAATTGGTATTCTCATGAAGCTGTCGAAAACTGCACTTACAGACACCAATTCTAAATTTTTTCGTAACCGTTCCCTTCATCTAAATCCAAAATTGCAATTGAACTATAGCAGGGCAAAGAATCCCTTGGTAATGAATATTTTTGTGTATTTATCTCGTATCCTGGTGAATGATCTCTTTACAATTTTCCTTACGTATGATCACTTCACCCGACGGTTTCAGGCCTCAAGCACGGTTGGAATCTAATACTCAATACTCAAACTAAACACTCGAAGCGTTCCGACGATCAATCAAAACTCAGAGTAAGTCCCTCTTCACACGTGACTTTCTTCCCACCACACGTAATTATGCTAATTTATGTCAAATCTATTTCAAACACAGAGGGATTCAAACTAAACACTTGACTGAAGTTCGTAACGACATAAACAGAAAAAGGAGAGGTTTCATCATTGTCTATTTTGTAATCCTTAATGTTCAGCTAGGTTTTCTTGTTCAGCGTTTCCCCCAAAGGTAATTGGAAAATCGATGTTCCTGTTCTGACGTTCATGTACTCCTAATCCAGCTTCTACAGGATACAACTTCTTCAAGGGTCTTGTCCCATTGATTACTCGATCTAGCTCCTCTACGAGTTCTCACCACTGCTGCATCGGTGAAATCCATCTCGTCCTGTGATGAGGGATTTGACCACTCCCATATTCCAAAATAGTCTCGGCGTCCTGTTCTTGTGAATGTAAACGACGTCTCCTACATTGACGGTTGGTTGTCTGTTTATCAGTTGGCAATTATGATGGACACATAACTCTGTCAAGTATTCCTTCTGCCAACGTCTCCAAAACTGCGAAAGAACAGTTGTTATATACTTCGGACGTCTTGGCAATTCACCTCTCGTCTGAGGCGCTTCCGAGGGAGTTTTCTCTGCCTTACTCAACAGGCGACTACCAATCATCAATTGTGACGGTGTCAAAAGACTTCGTAATTCATCATCCACGTACGTGAGAGGCCGTTAATTGAGTATTCACTCTATTTCCACAACAACAGACAGCAATTCTTTGTAGCTGACTCTCGCAGTTCCTAAGGTTTTCTTGAGACAGCGTTTAGTTGATCTAACGAGACGTTCAAAAAATCATGCCTACTACGGAGCTAACGCGACGATAAGTTACCATTGTATGCAGTGGTCTGCTGGCAACTTCTTCAGCTCTTTGCTCTTGAAAGTGGATCCATTATCTTGACACTACAAGATTTGGAACACCACGTCTGGCAATAAACCTTTAAAAACTTCTCACGAAAGCTTCGGTTGTCAGCCTCGGGACGAAGTTGAGATGAACTGGCACATGTGTATAAAGGCCCGTTTAAACCGTTTCAACATTTGCTTCAACATGTTTTCAACAATTTGTTGAAGCAAATGTTCGGTGTGTTTGAACACGTCGTCCAACATTGTTGAAAGCGTAAAAAATGTTGAAAGCTTGTTGAAAGCGTGTTGAATCAAGTTTAAATCGGTTTAAACTTTCATTCAACATCGATTCAACTTTTCCTTTGTTCCCGAAAATGTTGAATGGTGTTGAAGCAAAAAAAATGCAAATTCGTGGGACAATCTCAATCTGGGAAGCTGAGAGGTAGTTGGCGTTCCATATGGACCTTCAAGTTTCTTGCACAATACACACTTGTTGATTATGCTCTTAACCGTTTGTCTGCCGTTCTCAATCCAATACCTTGACTTAACTTGAACCAAGGTCTCTGCCACTCCATTGTGCATCACTTGATCATGACACTTAAGGACGGTGCCTACTAATTCAAAGGTACATGTATTTTTGCGCGGTTTACTGAATATGCGGGAAAAGCAGATCTCAACAAGTGATGTTAAAATCCAAAAAGAAAATTGGGGGTAACCACGCTTTTTTCGATGATAATTAATGGACAATATTTGTAAAAAGCTTTGGCGTTGTTTTGCAAATTGAAGCTTAGTGATCTCTGAAAAATGCATTGTTACCCCCAATTTTCTTTTTGAATACCAATAGCATATGCTAAGTTCTGCTTTCTCCGAATAGTTTTGAACCGCGCAAAATTATGCGTGTATTAATAAGCACCGCTGATAGGAAATCTGAGTGTCTTGAGATGCGCAGAACATATGCGCAATAACAATAGTAGGCACCGTCATTAAGAATCACCAACTTAGTGAATTAATGACTTCTCGGCAACAGCATCGGAAATCGTGTATCGTACAGTAGGAAAGACATGCCAATTCTTCCTTGACATCGTAGTATCCCTTCATCTTGATAAAGGCCTAATGATGACTTCATCTGTGGATACTTTTCGCTTTTTAGGATCTCTTGCTGAACGTGCCTAATCCACAACATCTCTGCTTGTCAGTACAATTTCGTAAAATCTTCTTCCGTTCCTTCCCTGGACCTCGTCTTCTTCAATTTCTCAGTAAACAACAGCATAGGCCTTTTTAACGAACTGTAATTCTCAGGATTGATTAAGTTATCTAGACTCGGTTCTTCTTCCTTCCCTTCAACGAACTTGGTGACTAAGCTGAAAACAGCTAGTTTAGAGGATTTCAGTTCGCTCAACTCTTCTCTGACTGGTACAACTGTCGGTTAAACTGGCCACTGCTCACTATTCTTAGACAGGAACTCGGGTCGTTGTAACCACAAGCTGCTTTCTTTCAATTCAGTAGACTTGATTCCTCTGGACGCTATGTCAGCTGGATTATCTGCTTTGGAAAAGTACCTCCACTGCTCAGGGGGTGAATTCCTTCTCGATTCTCGACAAACGGTTTGTACTTCTTGCCAGTGTTTGTGATTCACCACAGTGAAATCATAGAATCTGTCCAGTTAAACAAATCGCCAATTCTTACATCGTCTAATGCTTGAGACACACTCTTCAACAATCTGGACGCAGTTAAGTTGGACATCAAGTCCCGAGGAGGGATAGTTTGTTTAGCTAATGGTGCAACTCTTGTCTTCGAAGATACTATCTGACATTCCACCCTTGCCTCATATTGTACTCTAATGTAGACCACAGCTCCATAAGCCTTTTCGATGCATCAGCAAAACAGTGTAGTTGGACTGACTTGACCTTGTCTCCATTCAATCCCTCAGCATAACATCTCTTAAAGCTCACTCTTCCAGCCTGTCTCAAATCCGATTGAGTCGCCAGGCGTTGGTGATTGAGTTCAGCATCAACCAACTCGTCCCAGTCTTTTCCAGCCTTGCAAAGTTTCTGACACATCATCTCGAATGGAAGAATGACTGGAGCTACCAATCCCAAGGGGTCAAAAAATCTTGTAGCTGTACTGAGAATCAATCTTCTTGTTGCTAGTTGGGCATCTGCATCTCCTAATGTCTTGTTCAAATCGTAAATCAGTTCATCTTGGGCTGGGTTCAATCTCGACCCCAGAGCTCTTCTCTTGACCGAGGGAGAGAAAGTCTCAAGGGAACCCTGAAACAAAGTGTCCTCTCAATGATTTTCGTGAAGAACAATCAAAAGCGTCTCTAATTGGTGCATTCATGTTAGCACGAAGAGTGAGCAGGCGTCGTAAGGTTCAAATATGTGGCTAAGAATCTAACGGTGTTCTCCTACATAGAGTTTTCCAGAGCCTTGGGTCGATCCAAGGCTCTGGTGACGAGAATGGGGTTGGGTTCCAAAGCATTCCCAAAACCTTTTGCTCGTTTTCTGTGCTTTGTGTTGAAACTGATATAGAGAAGCTTTCGTCGTCATCTTCAACTCTAGCTCTATTGCTCTTTTCAAAAACCTCACTGAAAGCTTCATTTGTTTTCCGGTAATCTCAACACACTTTCTGAATTGCTACTCCACTTTCTCATATTGAAGCCGCCTGACTTAAGACAGAGCTTTATCTCCTTAGACAATTTGAACGTACTATCCATGTCACCATTTCCAGAGACATAGTCATCAACATATAAAGTCTTCAACAGCTCTCTTGCAAGTGCACTGTAAACTGGCAAACATGTGTTCAAATGGTGTCTGATTATGTCATTTAGAATGAAAGGACTTAAGTTTACACCAAACACCACATGTGCAAAACATAGTGCCGTGATCTCCGGACTTTCCTTGTTTGGATCTTTGAGCTATAAAAATCTCACAAAGTCCCTGTGTTCAGGGTCAATCTCAATGTTCAAAAACTCCTTCTCAATGTCTTCATGTACTCTGAACCTCAGCAAAATGTCAAATAACAAGGGATTAAGAGGAAGGTCCAATGTAGAGACAGTCATTTAAACAAGGCTCAAACACTTTAGATGAGGCATCATATACAACTCCCCCCTTTAGTTGTATTTCTGTCACGTCTCACAACTCTCCTGTGTGGAAGATAGTGAACGACTCCAGACGGTGGTATTTGATCATGTGGTACCATTTCAACCACACCACTGTGCATTTTCTGTCTGATCACATCATCATACTGCCTTAGAATTTCTGGTTGGTTCTTGACTTGAGGTTACTTAATTGTTGTGGTCAGTCTACGCAATGCCACCATATAATTGTCTGGTAACATGAGTTGATTGTCCTTGAAAGGTAACTTGACCTGGTATCTCTTTCCAGTAAATGTGATGTCATTTGAAAACTTGTCATAGACTGAAGTTTCATGTCCCTTAATGCCAAAAGTTTCTAAGTCCCAAAATTTCTGCAGATCATCGTTTATATCACTTATCTCTGTGGACTCTATCTTTAACACATGCGTTGAACTCCAATTCACTGTGCATGACCTTGTCAACTTTGAGCTCACAGTTGGTCCTGACAAAACCCAACCAAATTGGTTGGAAGGGCTACTGGTCCATAGGGATCTCCCTTAATGATATTCCCAGTGAAGAAAGACCGGTAATAATCTGTTCCTATCAGCACATCAATACTGATGGCTCAGTTGGTTGAGCACCGGACTGTCACGCGGGAGGTCGTGAGTTCAACTCCGGCCGGACCAACACTCAGGGTCTTTAAATAACTGAGGAGAAAGTGCTGCCTTTGTAACTACATCTGCAAATGGTTAGACTTTCAAGTCCTCTCGGATAAGGACGATAAGCCGGAGGTCCCGTCTCACAACCCTTCAATGTCTATAATCCTGTGGGACGTAAAAGAACCCACACACTTGTCGCTAAGAGTAGGGCACGTAGTTCCCGGTGTTGTGGTCTGTCTTCTGTTGAGTATCATGGTTGGAAGGGTAAAAAAGGGGCCACAGTAATTGGCGCAAGCTGTTGTGGCGCTCTGCCAGCTTGACTGGCAAAGTCTGTAAATCTAAATCTAAACTTGTATCACATGCAAGTTGTAGACCCTGCAATGCAAGTAGGCCAATTTTTAGTCAACAGAAATTCTTTTGGTCAATCGAGGGACACATACTTGGGAATGAAACGAAATTCCGATTTTATTTTACCTTTAACTCCGAGAGAGGCCCAAACAATGACCACCCAGCTAATTCTAATTCCTTTTTTGTCTGTTTGGTGCCAATTACCCCTTGGTTGGAAGGAAAAGAGTTGACGACAAAGAATTTTCAAATTTTCTAGGACGACTGTTTTCTTTATTCCTCGCCCACAAAAGAGACTAGTAGTGAAAACAAGTTCGTTTTTGTCGTACTTCAGTTTGTGTGGTATCTGAAAACGGACCAATGTTGAAATGTCAGCTTTTCTCTACAGTGGTCAATTTTTAAAAGATCATTCAGCATTCCGGCGCATGTGGATGCTGAATAGGTCATTTCCGAGTTCATGTTTGCCTCCTCTTCAAAGCGAGTCTAACTGCGAAGTTTTTGTGATGGTAATAAAGTTCTACTTTACATAAGAATGAAAAATAATTTAAGAACGGTGCCTACTATTATTATTGTGCATACGTTCTGCGCATCTCAAGATACTCGGATTTCCTATGGATGGTGCTTATTAATACAGGGATATTTTTGTGCAGTTCAAAACCATGCGGAGAAAGCAGAATTTTGCAAGTGCTCTTGGTATCCAAAAAGAAAATTGGGGGTAACCACGCATTTTTCAGAGATCATTAAGCTTCACTTTGGAAAAGAATGCCATACATTGCTTTGTCTTTGAAAGATTTTTTTAAATATTGTTGATTAATTGTCTTTGAAAAATGCGTGGTTACCCCCAATTTTCTTTTTGGATTTCAATAACACTTGTTAAGATCTGCATTTCCCGCATATTCAGTAAACCGCGCAAAAATACCTTTGAATTAGCAGGCACAGTCCTTAATTAGTTTTCATTCAGATGTGAAGTTAGACTCGCTCTGAAGAGGAGACAGACATGAACTCGGAAATGGCCTCTTGAAACTGCTTTGTAATTTAGATTTTGGACTTGTAACTTACAGTGAAACCACATCATCATGTATAGATTTTTTTCATAATGGCGGCCAAATAAAATATTCTTCTATGTTAATGCTAATAAGCTTTCCTAGCCTCGCTACAACGAGCAAACTCAAAATGAGGGCAAGAGGTCTAATTAACATAAATACAAAAGAATGAAAGTGGTCTGTAGATAACTGTAAAGAACACAACTGCGCATTAAAAAGTTTCCTCGTGAGTTTCAAATTTATTTTAATGGTGTTACTATCACGAAGCTATGGAAATGTAAAAAATTTCCTTGTTTCCAGTTGGGCTTCTTTAACTCCTCGTGGAATTCGTTTTCCTCATCAGGTGTTCAACAAGTATTTGATTCCTCGCCATCTCGGTCGTCTGACTCTTCATAAATATCGCTTTCCTTATCAGGTCTCCAACCAGTGTTCGATTCCCTGTCATTACGGTCGTCTGACTCTTCATAACTATCGTTTTCCTCATCAGGTCTCCGACTAGTATTTGATTCCTCGCCATCTCGGTCGTCTGACTCTTCATAAATATCGCTTTCCTTATCAGGTCTCCAACCAGTGTTTGATTTCCTGTCATCTCAGTCGTCTGACTCTTCATAAATATCGCTTTCCTTATCAGGTCTCCAACCAGTATTCGATTCCTTGTCATTTCGGTCGTCTGACTCTTCATAAATATCGTTTTCCTTATCAGGTCTCCGACCAGTATTCGATTCCCTGTCATCTCGGTCGTCTGACTCTTCATAAATATCGTTTTCCTTATCAGGTCTCCGACCAGTATTCGATTCCCTTTCATCTCGGTCGTCTGATTCTTCATAAATATCGCTTTCCTCATCAGGTGTCCGACCAGTATTCGATTCCCTTTCATCTCGGTCGTCTGACTCTTCATAAATATCGTTTTCCTTATCAGGTCTCCAACCAGTATTTTATTCCCTGTCATTTCGGTCGTCTCACTCTTCATAAATATCGTTTTCCTCATCACGTCTCCAACCAGTATTCGATTCCTTGTCATCTCGGTCGTCTGACTCTTCATAAATATCGCTTTCCTTATCAGGTGTCCGACCAGTGTTCGATTTCCTGTCATCTCGGTCGTCTGACTATTCATAAATATCGCTTTCCTTATTAGGTCTCCGACCAGTATTCAATTCCTCGCCATCTCAGTCGTCTGACTCTTCATAAATATCGTTTTCCTTATCAGGGCTCCAACCAGTATTTGATTCCCTGTCATTTCGGTCGTCTGACTCTTTATAAATATCGTTTTCCTCATCAGGTCTCCAACCAGTGTTTGATTTCCTGTCACCTCGGTCGTCTGACTCTTCATAAATATCGTTTTCCTTACCAGGTTTCCAACCAGTATTCGATTCCCTGTCATTTTGGTCGTCTGACTCTTCATAAATATCGTTTTCCTTATCAGGTCTCCAGCCAGTGTTCGATTTCCTGTCATCTCGGTCGTCTGACTATTCATAAATATCGTTTTCCTTGTCAGGTCCCCAACCTCTATTCGATTCCTCTTCATCTCGGTCGTCTGACTCTTCATAAATATCGTTTTCCTCATCAGGTGTCCGACCAGCATTCGATTCCTCGCCATCTCAGTCGTCTGACTCTTCATAAATATCGCTTTCCTTATCAGGTCTCCAACCAGTATTGGATTCCCTGTCATCTCGGTCGTCTGACTCTTCATAAATATCGTTTTCCTCATCAGGTCTGCGACCAGTATTCGATTCTTCGCCATCTCGGTTGTCTGACTCTTCATAAATATCGTTTTCCTTATTAGGTCTCCAACCAGTGTTTGATTTCCTGACATCTCGGTCGTCTGACACTTCATAAATATCGTTTTCCTTATCAGGTCTCCGACCAGTATTCGATTTCTCGCCATCTCAGTCGTCTCACTCTTCATAAATATCGTTTTCCTCATCACGTCTCCAACCAGTATTCGATTCTCCGTCATCTCGGTCGTCTGACTCTTCGTAAATATCGTTTTCCTGATCAGGTCTCCAACCAGTATTCGATTATCCGTCATCTCGGTCGTCTGACTCTTCATAAATATCGTTTTCCTGATAAGGTCTCCAACCAATATTCGATTCCTCGCCATCTCGGTCGTCTGACTCTTCATAAATATCGTTTTCCTTATCAGGCTCCACTTCAATATCCAATAGGCCACTTTCAAAATACTATAATACTCTTTGTCTTCCCTCCAAAATTTGTTTACAGTTTCTCTTGAGACTTAAGATGGTTCCAAGAGAGAGTAAAAATAATGCTTATGCAAAATTTGGTTCAGCAATCAAAGACTATTATGGTATTTTTGAAAGCGACCAACAGACTATTTTCCCATCCCATAATGCAATACGTTTTAGAGGTTCTTTACATTAAAACAATGCAATTTAATTATTACTCTCGGGACTGTATCATGCTTCAGTGAACTGGATATCCACTGTTTTAATGGAAATAACCCGACAAAATGAACTGTGTTATGGGATTTGCGAAAATGGCGAATTCTTGGATGATTACCTCGATCCTCTGGCTCTTCATGATATTCGTCCTTTTTTTAATCTGTTCTCCGATCAGAAACCTCCTCGTCATCGTCATCCTTACACAGTTCATGAAACTCGTTTTCCTCTTCAGGTCCAATTGTTCGTTACCAGGCTCCTCTGATTCTTCAAGACACTCGTTTTCCTTATCAGGACTCCAATTATTAAACAATGCGAAATATTTCCTCGCCATAAAAACTTAGAACGTGAATGCGGGCCTCCGCAATAGCCTCTCCATAACTTTAAATTTGGCCAGGCGAGCACCGAGAAGTACATC
>NC_090875.1:34693765-34716265 GCF_036669935.1 Montipora foliosa
TCGTCCTCGACCGTTGATTTGGAATGGCTGAGCGTTCTCTCCGACCTTGAAAAAAAAATTCCACTGGCACCAGGGGTAACTTTATAACTATAACTTTATTTGCATATACAACTGGAGGAAAAGTATAAATAGCAATAGGGAGTTTTCAAGACCTTCGAAAATAAATGACTTGAACCTTTTTTTTTGTATAATATGTTTGTTGAAGATACAAAGCGTTCTATGTTACCCGAAATGCGCCCAAGAGTTTTAGGATTCCCCAGGGGCCCGTTTCTCGGAAGTATCGAAACTTTCGGGTGCTACAATTCCCTTTGTGTCCGCAGAATGGAGAGATTTTGAGTCAGCGAAGTTCACAACCATTTTAGTTTTTGTTATCGTGAAAACAGACTAAAAGACCAGCTTTTCAAAACAAGTGGATTGTAGGTCCACGAATAGCTTTCGGGCCCGAAATGTTATCGTTATCGGGATTTCCAGAAACGGCTTGAGGAATCTGGGGACGAGATTGGAAAGTTTCTGCGCATATTCCGTGCGCGCAGATCGTGCGCGCATATGATATTTGGTGACGTCATGCCGCTGGTCATGTTCTAAACACACCAAACATTCAAAGGATTTTGGTTTTTTTGAAAACAGTGTCTCTCCCTAATTAGCGTTTTTTAATCCTTCGTCATGACCATTTTACCAAAGAAGAAACATTCTGAATCAAAGAAAACTGATACGACTTCAAGCAACGACAACAGGTCGAGGATACGGGGGAATAATACATCCTGGTCCTCACCGGCTAGCATTACAGACAGAAATCGCCAAAGCGACGAATATACGGGTCATGAGGAACAATACCTTGGAAATAGCTTTGAGGCAAGAGAGGCAGCTGATGTAGCCAGCAGTAGCTCAAAAAGGCGTCATAGAAGCCCACCACATCGGCATAAATACCATGAAAGACATGGCGAGGAAACAGGGTACAACAGTTCTGATGAACACGATGCTCCAGCTAAGGAACAACCTATGTCTAATGAAGAGGTGAGCATTAAGTTCTCGTCTTGTTTGCTGCGCAAAGCCTGGAGTTATCAGCCTTTAATTTTACATTTGATTGTCTTTGAAGATGGAAAGGCAATTTGAACAAGCATTGAAGGAGAAAAAAGGTTTTATTATCAAGAAAATGTCCCAAGATGGCGCTTGTTTATTTCGGGCAGTCGGTGAGTAAACTCACTGTTTATTAATCATGTCACGTCATGTTGAAAATCTGCACAAAATGCTTTCTTCCCTCTTCCGTTGTGGTTTCGTTTTCCCTTCGTGTATCCGTTTATCTATTTGTACCTTAATCACATAGAAGTCACAATGGACAAGTCACGCATATCCAGAGTCGTACATATTTACTCTTTGGCTGGCTTGGTACTCGTAGTTAGGACAGATTTTCAAGGCAATTTTGCTGGCAAGCTCTTGTATCTTATCAAAATTACTTATACAGGGAAATGCAATTACGTATCGTTATTGAAGTTTACTTGTATCAGAACATTGTACAAGTACAAATTTGTAAATTTGTACTGTGGAATACCAAACATGCTGTATTGATGGCTCTTGGAAGAATTCTGTACAGTTTCTCATTGTATGCTACGTGGAAAATCATTTGAAGTCCATTTAAGGTAAATTGAAATTTCCCCTCTTTGCATTTTCTTTCCATGTTGACAAGGATCTTGTTTACAGCTAAAATCTTGGATACAACTGTTGTTAGACTTAGCCCACTTTTCCCCCTTTCCACCCTGAATGTTGAAACAAAACATCAGCCTTACTATCAATGTTGGAGGGGAAAAGAAAGAGGGCTAAGTGTTTTAAAACTGGAACATGAATTACCAACTGTGAATGCAATTTATGCCTGGTATTGTATTTGATTTGTATAATTATGTAAGCGCATGGGCCGAAGGCAATTAAGTTTTAATTTCATGAATATTTTCAAAGTTGTCACAGCGACGAGGGTAATTTGGAAAACTTCGAAAATTGAAGTGAACTTAATCCTTAATTCAAGAGGGCACGTTGCGATTACATGTTTATCACATAAAGGGCAAAATTATTGAGGGAAGCTCGTTCAATGCCACGACAAATGACAATCAACTTGACATGCTTTCATTCAGTGAAAGTTCAATTCAATAAATCAATGATGTCAACAGAAATAGCGCTTGATTTAATTAAACTGTATTTTACATGTGGACAAAAAGCAGTTTAATCAGGGTCAGAATCTGGAAGAAGACACTCTTGTAACTTTACTTGCTCTGGATAAGCAACTGTTAACCAATCAGGATCAAGTAATCATGCACTCGTGATTACCTAAAGTGCTCTCGTGATTAAGAAAAAAATAAATTTAATGCGCTCCATCTCAACCAATCAGTATTCAGTAATTTTGCCCCGTTTATGATAAGTAAAAATAATAGTTCTTTACGTAATTATACATGTAGAAGGTGAATGTGTCTACAGCAAGAAAATTTGTTGGGAGGCCTTAAGAAGTGTTACTGTGGAAGGTGTTCAAATAAATAGCTTTGCTGGGAATAAAATGATCAAAATACAATTGTAGAAACCAATAATAATGTTTGAAACACTGAAAAAACTGACTTGTCCGAAGTTGACATGGTTTGGGATTGTGACAGTGTTGATGCGACAGGTGGAGCAGAGGAAAAGGTGGTGACCTTGGAGCTCTCAGTTGCATACAAGTACAGTTTGTGTATTTAGCAGCATGTTGCTAGTCCAATCCTGATCATGTTGCCTCTCGTGAAAGAATATTCAAGGATTGTTCTAGGCAGCTTTTGTATGGAGGTATATCTATGTCAAAATTCAATGATCAGTATTTGAAATAAAATCGTCCAAGTCATGAATGCATCAATCCAAAGCTGAATGGCAACACTGAAGCCGATTCTGCAAATGGCCATCACGGAAAGAGACATAACGCAAATAGCCACAACACGAATAGGTAAAGGTAAAGGTAAAGGTAAAGTCTCTGCTTACGAGCCAGAAGGCTCATCAGACCGGCGCTTATCTCCGGTTTCTGTAGCATGAAGCGACTAGGAGTATTTATACTTCCCCCTGGATGGGATGCTAGTCCATTGCAGGGTTACCTCCAGCATTATGCCGGTACCTATTTATACACCTGGGTGGAGAGAGGCAATGTGAGAGTAAAGTGTCTTGCCCAAGAACACAACACAATGTCCCCGGCCAGGCCCCGAACCCAGACCACTCGATCCGGTGTCGAGCACACTAACCATGAGGCCACGGCGCCTCCCTACAACACGAATAGGCATAACACAAATATGCATCACGTACAAAATGTAAAAAGGCATGAGGCATAACATGCATAAAGCAAATGGCCCATGAACAATCGATGTTTTTTTTATAGCTGAAATTACAGCTGTATTTACCAAGTACATGTACACAGCTACTCTCCATTCTTCAAAGGGCCTCTATGTTATGCCTCTGAGTTATGGCTATTTTACGTCATGACTTTTGTGTAATGAATAATTGCATTATGCTTTTCTGCGTTATGCCTTTGTGTTATGCGTTTCTTCATCATGCCTTTTTGCGTTATTCCTCTTTATGTTATGGCTTTTTGCATTATGCCTCTTTGTGTTATGCGTTTTTGCATTATGCTTGTTTCCGTGATTGCCATTTGCAGAATTAGCCTTTTGCCATTCAGCTTTGGATTGATGCATTTATGATTTGGACGATTTTATTTCAAATACTGATCGTTGAATTTTGTTATAGATATACCTCCATACTTAATTTGAGATGTACATGTACATGTAGATCCTTGTCGCTGTTCAGAGGTCATGCAGTGGGATTGCATCAAAGAATGGCTTAGGCATGATAGCACTCACTGTCACCTGCCACTGATTGTTACATGCACGCAGCTGGCTGATGAAGATTTACACAACCAAGTTATGTGGCATAATCATAAACTTTATTGGCACACATTAAAATTATTATTCAGCTGTGCAATACACAAGGAAGGAATACATGTACACATTATTACAGTACATACAGTGAGAGTTATCCAGATTTGTTAACTAGACCAGAACCAAGGACTTCTGCTGCAATTTGAGCTGTATCAAATGTGTGCTTATTGGAGATGGGCAACATAAGAGTGAAAGCGAAAAGTGACTTGCAAGGTCGCTCGATGCTCAAGAGTTGCATGTTAGCTTGTACATGCATGTAGGTTGATTGTCAAACTACTGTCAACCAGTTGGTGGTTGTTGTGGTTTTTCTGGAAGAGGGCGTTTGTATTTTTAGAAACATGCATAACCACAGTGTAGCTCTCTAGTAGAGTCCCTCAAGCAATAATAATTTTTCCTTTCCAGCTGAACATGTGTATGGTGATCAGGAGATGCATTCAGAAGTTAGAAGGCACTGCATGGATTACATGGTACGTTCTTGAGTGAGCAATGTCAGTGTCCTTATTTTCAAAAGTGCTATTATTTAGAACTGATTTATTTAGTATTTTCTTGAGTAGCAAACTAACAAAGAAAAAGTGACATCATTCAAGTTTGTAATGGCTTTCTTTCAAGGAAGGAATGATTTGGCAGATGGTAATGTGTACATCCATTTATTTTCTTACCGTACCATGTACAGTGCTTGCATCGGGGCCTCTCATAGGATGTGGGAAAAAATTAAAGATTATGCGGGAATGTTTGGCCATATTATGTGTAAAGATGCGTTGATTTTGCGGAAATTACACCGGATTATGCGGAAATTTAAACAATTTATAGAACTAATAATAAGGCCCGTCCAATGTATTTACATGGTCATGGTAAATCAGGACTCGAAATAGCAACCAGTACAGTCGCATTTATGACTGACTTTTTTTCCCTTTGCGATTAACATAAATTATCTGGACGAGTCGCCAATTTGCGACCAGCATTCACTGTTAAAATAAAAGGGTTAGTAATCGGCATTTTGCCGAAACTTTTGCTAAAATAAATAAAGCGATAAAAAAATATTTGTTTCAATTTGGAGATATGGAACAAAATTGTGATGTGGTTGAACCACTATCCATTTCCTCTATCATTTACCATTTTCAGTGGTTTTTTACACATACATATTGCGGCTCCTATTTTGTTTTGTACAACTTCATCACAATGATTCTCCCTACTTTTACAAATGATGCAATTTAATTTGCTACTACGGTATAACTTGCGGCTAAATTTTCATACCTTGTTGCATCTTTTTCAAAATTTCGAGCCTAGGGTATGTTATGAAAATGGTTTAACTAGAATCCAGGCTCATTGCCGAAAAATGTGTAGACCAAACTGCTTACGAACTTTCATCTTGTGAACGAAATTGCGTGTTTTCTTCAATGTTCAGGAAAATAAGCGTTTCAAAGTAAGCAGCTGCTTTATCACTAATATCAGGCATTTCTTCAGTTTTATGCAGAATATACATGTATATCGTAATTATGTGGAGGATGCGGATTTTAGGGAATTATGCGGATCCGCATCGCCACATCCTGTCAGATGCCATGTTGCATGCATGCACGCATTCCATGGCCCGGCAATAAAATTATACATGTAAATACATGTAGCAGGAAGGGAGGAAGGCAATAAGTATTGATTCAGTCAGGTTTGTCCAGTGGTGACTGCTGAGAGCGCTGGGTTTGATTCCTGGGCTCAGTGTCACATGTACATTGTAGGATGAATTTACTGGTTATCTGCTTTGCTCTGGTTTTCTGTGGGTACTGCGGTTTTCTCTTTTTTTGAAAAAACAACAACAAAACAAAATGAAAACCAATATTTTTCTTTGATGTGATTTACTTTGTATTACAGTCTTTCCATCTATAATTTTTGGCCATCTGTTGGCAAGAGGACAAAAGTTCATATGCTAGATAAGGGTTGTTTAGTCTTTGAATAATTGGGTGTCATCTCTGCAGAAGTCCCTCCATGGTTCTCACACTATCATCCCCTTTAGGAGGAGTCTACAGTGTTCTTTGCAATTCAGTAAGGCCACCATGCTATTGCACATTTGATTGTCATACATGTATTATTTTTCTTTCATTTGTAGCTCAAGAATGCTGACTACTTTTCTCAGTATGTCACGGAAGATTTCAATGGATACATCAAGCGAAAACGGGAGAGCCATTGCCATGGAAACCATATTGAGATACAGGCCATGTGTGAAATTTACAATAGGACGATTGAGGTGTACCAGTATAGTACTGGTAGGTTATTTACTCTTCTCACATTCATCTTTACAGTTTCCAAAATTGTATGTGTGCACTTCATTTGGTTACATTGCAATGGAAATAACATTGTGTACAGTCTCGCCTTGTTTCTCACGGCATGAGAGTCTTGTCTCCAGAGACATATCCAGAGAGGAGACACTCGTCTCTAGACGAGAGTCTCGTCTCGCGAGAATCACTGAACCAACAAGATTGGCATAAATTTTAATAAAATTTCGATGGCTCCACAGATGTTTGGCTACCAAGATTTTAAGACTTGGTCGCACAGTGGCTTGACAACAAGTGCAGACAGCCAGTGAAAAGCATTGGCTACTACACTCAGAGAAGTCAACTACCGGTACTTTTTTCCCCAAAATTGAAGCAATTTAAAAATACAGATTCTCTTAATTAAACCAGAGATTAAGATTCATTTTGACAATGACGGCAGTTGGTTTCTCCACTCAAACCACCCACCAACTCCAAATTTTTTTGAAACTCCTCATCACATGTACACCACTTTTTATATTCTTTGTCTCTTTAACTTTTGTATCTTCAGTGTTGAGATAAACTTAAAAGAATTTAGAGCTGCAGGCCAATATTGTTGTATTTCTTTCTGCCTTTCTTAGATAGCAGATTTTGCCAGTTTGGTGTTAAGGGAAAAAACATTTTTTTTTAGGAAATAATGTTATTTTAAAAAAGGAAAAGTATTTTTTTTATTGTAGTGGAATTTAAAATGTACAATGTTTGGCCTTTGCTATGCAGCAGTCCAATTAATTTAGTGTCAATTTAACAAGCTATTAATGATGGTGTTATGACGAACGTTGTTAATTTTATATGAAAGCCATATATATTTGAACTGCGAAGAGAATCAAGTTAATGCTGATCATTGCAGTTATTAATTATTGTTACTTGAGCAATAACGAAAGTAAAGCCTGAATGATTCATGCTTGAACGTTTAAGCCGTAATGACAATACTGCTATTGATTATTACTTTTGAAACCTGAATCACTCATAAAGTTACTGTTGTCGTTTATGTTACAGAACCAATCAACATCTTCCATAGCTCCTACAAGACTGATTACGAACCAATTAGAGTTAGCTACCATAATAGCGTACATTACAATGCAGTGCTTAATCCTAACAAGCCCTCTGTTGGTGAGGGACTTGGTCTATCTGGTTACAAACCATGGGTGAGTACCTCTCGGTTGTGTCTGTGCTACAAACTTGAATGACTGTGAGTTGAGACAGGTTTCCAGATACAGTGTACAGTAAGAGCAGGCCACTAACAATAGTACTTTGGCAGGCTTATGTTTCATTTGTATTCCCAGTTGCGTTTGTGCCATTGGTCTATCAAGGAATCAGTGCAAGTGAAAAGGTCATTAGTTTCTCGATTCGTTTGACTCGATTCTGGACCCGATTCTTGATTGTTGTTCCTTGATTCTTGATCCTTGATCCTCGTGAGAATCGAGGATCAATGGTAGAGAGATTCGAAAGAGACTGTCAACTTACATGTACTTTTGCTCGGTACTTTACAATGTATGGTCTAAAGCAACCTAATTTGTTTCTTTTTTCCTCTATTACATTGAAGCTGTTTGTGGTTGGTCAACTTCTTTAGGACAAATTTCAAATCCAGTAATAACTGTATTGATAGTATTTATTTTTCAAGAATGGAAGGTTAAGAAAGTAAATTATGTACTCTACATGTAGTGTGTGCAACCTTTTTTTGAACTCTCATCCAGTGGCATAATATGTCTACATTTGTGCAACATTTTATCTTTCATTTTGGGTGATTAGTGTTGTTCTTTTGTTAGTACAGAGTTATCAAATAAGTCAAGACATTAATTTTAGTCAAATGCTACAATCTTGTACTGATTAAATAGAAATATGAGTGAGACCACTCCTCCCCTCAAAATCATTGATTTGATCATGACGCATGATGGCCTTCACATGTCTTCATCCTTGATTTAGGAGGAAGGGGGGCATTTGTGTTCCATTTTAATCCGTCCAAGATTGTAGCCTTTATATACTGTAGTTACCATTGTGGACAACATCCTACACACCCCTGTACACAACTCTTTTCTGAACACCTCATAATTTTTTAACTGCCCCTTCTACCACCCCCTTCATTAATTGAGTGGGGAAGAGAGGATAAATACAGTAGCCCATTTAGATGTTTTCATTTATATAATAATAATTAGGATATGGCATGTACGTTCACCTTCATTGGTCACTAGCTGTGTTTAGATGAGAGTACAAGTATGTAAACACGGCTGTGACATCACACACATTTTGATTGGTTATGTGTTGTTGCACATTTTGATTGGCTGGTAGGAAATATGAGCATTTATCAAGAAAATCTGTTTCAATCAACAAGTTAAAAAAAACAGCATTTTCCTTCATTTGTTGAATTATTTTTGAGAAATATTTTATAAAAGGAATAATAGGAGGACTTTTTCCGTGTTTGCATAGCCTCATCTAAACACTCTGGGAGTTGGGAGGATTCTCGACAGTTATGTAAATCCTCGACTGGGTCTCGGGTTTGCATAACTGTCTCTAATTCCCCCATTACTTCCCTTCATGTTTAGACGAGGCTATGTAAACACGGAAAAAGTCCTCTATTGCTTAAAATAATGCAACATACAGTACATGCAGTTTGTTAATAGGTAATTGAATGAAAACTATGTGTTCCCAATTAACTTTTGTAGGATTGTGGAATTATACAGATTTCAGCTGAGCCAATTCAAACCAAAATAATATTCTCTATGAATATGCATACACTGTATATTTAACAATTGTTCACTGAAGGCGAGGTGAATATGGGTGAGTCAAAGCGACACGACGTCAACGTTTTTATTCACCTCTATTCGCCGAGCCTGAGGTGAATAATTGTTTTAGCATAATTACACAGTCAGGTGATTTTTTGAAAGATATGCATTTTCTTTAAAACAATTAATTTCTTGAAACTGTCTTCGTCTGTCACCTCGACAAAATGGCTTGCGGCCATTTTGAAAAAAACGCTTAGGTGATTATCGCGTAATAATCACTTCAAGTACAACCAATCAGCCCGGAGAATTTTCAATTATCACTTATGTATTTATACTAAATACATAATTATGCTTGTACTCTTAAAGCCGGTGAAACATGAATCAACATTTGTTGATCAACAAATGTTGAACGATGTGTCATGCAGAGTTGAATGTTGAAATAGACCGTTCTACATGTTGAACGTTGTTGAATGTAATGGAGACGGGTTCTGTTCTGGACCCGGTTGTTCAGAAGCTGATTAACGCTAACCCCAGATTAAAAATTAACCAAATGTTGTTCAACCCTGATATTCTGCAAAAATTCACATTAGAAGAAGTCAACCTTGAAAAACAAAAAAGTTCAAAACATGAAACGAGTAAAATCGTCTGGCGTTAGACAGAGTAAAATACTAAGTATGGCCGGTTTAGGGGTGTATGGGTTAATTAAGCTAATCCTGGATTAAGTTAATCGGTTTTCGAACAACCGGGCCCTGTTCAGCAAGTTGCTGCTTCTTGAATGGCGGAAACCAATCGTTTTCCAGTGTCGCGTTCATGTGATTTGGATGGTTTAATATGGTGGCCGCAGTATGTAATGGTGAAGAATCATCTTTACTTGAATGGAATCAAGGGCAACAAGGCTCACAGCACACAATGACATGAACCTTTCATCATCCGGCATTTCCAAATTCGCCGCCATAAATGGAAAGAATTCGTAATTCTCGTTCGACAAAAGTTTAATGTGTTTATATCCTTTCAATAAGCTGCAACATTGTCATTCAACAGGCTGCGGTGTAGTGCAACATTTTTTGAGCAGCAAATGTTGCATGATGTTGAACCGTTTGTCACCATCTTAAGACACATTGATGACAAACTGTTCAGTTCTAAACATCGTCTCAGAAAATGTTTGATGTTAATATTGATCTTCACTTTTCAGGGAACTTTAGTCAGTGACGCGTTTAAGCAGTCGGAAGACTGGCACATAGAACAGGTATATGTACATATTGTTTGCTTTTCTTCTGCTGCAAATTGCTGAGCCATGCTTGACTTGGGGAAGGGCTGAGGTACGGTTGTACATGTACACTGTATCCCAGTGTAAACCTTCAGCACTTCATTAGTATACAGTGTACGTATGACCCAACAGACCTACACCACATTACACTGTACACAGAGTCTTGGAGTTGGAAAAAAAGTAATTTATGAAAGACCAAGGCTCTCACCATTGCACCAACCATGCTACAGTACTTGTACGTTTGCAGCATCTTGTGAAATTAAAAACCTGAAATGAATACACTCTTACTGTGATGAATACATTTAATTTTGAAAGGCGACATTTTTTTATTGGACCTACGTCTAGAGTGATGTTATTAACCCTTTTAACCCTGAAGTGGGCCCCATTGATGAGTCTGGCATTAGACAGAGTAAAATCTATAAGTATCACTCTTAGGAGGGGAAGGGTTAAAGGGGACATAGTTTTAGAGTGGACCGTGATGTTGTTAACCTTTTCACCCCTGAAATAGCCCCCATTGACGAGTAAAATCATCTGATGTTAGACAGAGTAAAATCTATAAGTATCACTCTTAGGAGGGAAAGGGTTAAAGGGGACATAGTTTTGGAGTGGACCTTGATGTTGGTAACCTTGTCACCCCTGAAATAGCCCCCATTGACGAGTAAAATATTCATCTGATATTAGACAGAGTAAAATCTTAAAGTATCACTTTAAGGAGGGGAAGGGTTAAAGGGGACACAGTTTTTGAGTGGACCTTGATGTTGTTAACCTTTTCACCCCTGAAGTAGCCCCCATTGACGAGTAAAATCATCTGATGTTAGACAGAGTAAAATCTATAAGTATCACTCTTAGGAGGGGAAGGGTTAAAGGTGCGACTAATCCCATAAAATTGATCTTTTGGTAGACCAACAAGGCACAAAATAGTTGACTTGATTGTTTAGGCAAGGCACCAGTTTATTGCTACCATACCCAACATGTTTTATTTTGACCTCTCAAGCTTGCCCCAGGATGAGCATAAGGATCTTGATTTGCAACATGGATCTCCATCTAACCTTACGCTGAATATTCAATTCATAGCAAATGTTAGCTGATAAACTCCGTTGCACCGACTGGGAAGCAACAAACGAGGCCATGGAAGAAGCAGTTGCTCGAGAATCCTACTTGGAATGGCTCAGAGACCGAGAAAAGCGGGCCAGGGGGGCCAGAGCTCTGGTAAGTTGCTTGTTGCTGTGTACGGTGTTAATGAGCTTTTGACCCAGCTGAAGTGCCCAATGAAAATGGAAGGAAATCTTGTGCACCAAAAATCTTCTTGTACCTTTTCTTGGTACCATGTCCCCTTGTAACCTGTCCCTTGTTCATGCACCAAAGCCTCACCTGTAAGTTTATACTCGGGCTATTTGTCATGAAAACCTTCTCCTGTTAATTTTATCTTCCAGCCTCGCTCCAGTCCCACAGCGACTAGCAGTACTTCCACATGCACAGAATCTAAACGACCGACATCCCCGCACCACAGGGAACGTGATCGAGATGCACCGGAGAGTGCCCCTCCCAGCAAATCCCCTCGGCATTCACCAAGCTCTCCCCGACACGAGACCTTTGCAGGTGCTTCTTTTTCAGAGGCCAAGTCTTGCACCACGGCTGTCAGTCAAGCAACCACAACTTGTACTATCAGCACAATGAAAGCCACCTTTTACGATTCCAAACCAGGGTGTTCAACTGAGTCATCTAGCCCACCGTCTCCCCCTGGGGCCACTGGTGGTGCTGCCGCTGAACCGAACTACTTGGATTACCTGCCGCCTGGAGGATATGGTAATTAAATAATGAATATGGAGGATATTACATGGCCGCTTGGAGATACGAAATTTCTCTTCGAGTGTTGAAAAATATTTCACGAGTGAGCTGCTCGTGAAATATTTTTCAACACGAGATAAGCCCCAATGAATGAACACAAATGAAATACCAATGAAATACTAAATCATTTCACGAAAGGCATCAAAAGGCGCGATTTTCATATGTAACCTTGGCAACAGTAATATTTTCACGTGTGAAGATATCATGTTTTCGCGCGAAAGCTCACCTAGTATATCATTGGTGTTTATATAACAAAATAGTTAATGTTCAATCACAGTACACACAAACCATTATTCGCCATTTCGCCATCTTAGCAAAATAATAATATACACGAAAAAATTGCTTAATTCTGATTGGCTAAAAAAGCAGTGCAGTTTTGCGTAACACAGTGCAAAAACTTGTAACGTCAGTACAAAGTTGTAACAGTGTAATTACAAATGTATTTTGATTGGTTTAGAAACAACAGAAAATTGAATTAGCCAATCAAATCTATTGTTTTGAATCAAACGCGAGGCCTGGATGGCGCAATTTTTCCCAGATTGCGTGATAGGCGCGCGTTTCTTCTGCTCAACCATCTCGAATCTTATCATGTATGTTATTAATACGTAATCACATGATTTTTCTCGTGCAATTTGTAATAAATAAGGACTAATTGTAAATTTTTTCAAAGACGACCAAAATTGCACGAGCCCGCAGGGCGAGAGCAATTTGTGCTTATTTATTCCAAATTGCACTCGAAATCATGTGATTACCTATACCAGCTCCCAACGTCAGTGGCTTCATAGCTCAGTTGGTTAGAGCGTCGCACCGGTATCGCGAGGTCACGGGTTCAAACCCCGTTGAAGTCCTGAATTTTTCAGGCTTCTTTACGTAATTGCAAAAATTGCGTTCATAACTGCGAGGATCATAGCTTCACTTGATTTCATACCCGCAGTTTATATATGATCCATTTCATATATCATTTCATCGTTTATACTAATATTTAAAGTGCACGTAACAGTTACTGATAATCGGATTTGATATTTTTCTTGCTTTCCCTATTGTTTTGTTGATCTTGTAATTAATATGTTTTCGGCAGGTTGAACAAATATATACATCGTTCAATTAAAGGCACCTGTTAAGTGAACCCCACAAGTACTGTACAAGGGAAAGTACACGTATTATGAATGAAATTAATGTATATTTTTTTTAGTTTCCAAAAGGGAGGAGTTATCCCCGCACAATTTGTTGATCGAGTCCTTTCACAGGAACACATAACTCAGCCCAACAAATTAACCTGCTCCCAACTGAGTGGCTTCATAGCTCAGTTTGTAGAGTATTGCATCAGCATCCCAGAGGTCATGAGTTCGAATCCTGTTGAATGCATGTTAATTTTTCATTTGTCGTTGAGAAACAATAGCATAAATTGGACGATTCGGAAAATACCATAATACTCTTTGTTTGTCCACCCAAATTTTGAATAAGCATTGTTTCCAGTTCTCTTGGGACTTACAATCGTCCCAATAGAAAAAAAAAAAAAGAATTCTTATCCAAAATTTGGGTGCACAAACAAAGAGTATTATGGTATTTTCCGCTTCGGCCAATTGTCCAAATATGAGTGGAGTAAAGCTATAGCGAAGGCGTCGATCGAGTATCGAGCACACGCGTTTATGGGACAGCGGTCAAAGAGTTTAGCACGTCTTGTAAGCTACATGTTTTACCAATACAGAAACAAACCTAAACATTCATTAAAGCTAACCTTAGGCGTAAAAACCCTTGTCTAGGTCTAGTTAGACCTAAGGTTAGCTTTAATGAATGTTTAGGTTTAGGTTTAGGGTTAGGGTTAGGGTTAGACGTGCTACACTCTTCGACCGCTGTCCCATAAACGCGTGTTCTCGACCCTCGATCAACGCCTCCGATACAGCTTCACCCATATAAGTGCACGGATCACGTCTTCCAGCCGATGTTATTTGCGTTCAGTATAGATTTTATCACCTCAGCTTTAATTGAATTAAAGATAATTTGTTTTGTGTCATCACAGGCTTCTCTGAATGGGAGGACGAGAGCATTTTAGCCGCTGTGCTGGCAGAATCTCAAAAGGAGTATTTAGACAAACTTAGAAAGGACACTGTGAAGGAAAGATGCAGCGATGACGAGTCCAAGTCGTAGCATTTGTACCCAGATAATCGTCATTATTTCTCAATCACATAATTAATTTGCAATTGTGCGGCAGTATTATGTCATAATGGTATGAAAAATAATATCCATCCTTGGTTCATAACGGTTATATAGGATTTTCAATGTAGCATAATCAAGATGATATTGTCAATTCAGGAATATGTTTTTCATTGAACTTTGGAACGATTTATTTCAATTAACATGAATCCTTAGGTAATTTCGTTTTTACTTGTTTCAATTATGTGGTTTCCAAACGGTTTAAAGCTGCATTTGTTTTCCATTCTTCAAGTGGATGCATAAGTCAGAGGTTACTCATTCTTGTTGGTGTACATGTAAATCTCGATTGCCGTGGATTGTGCATTTTTCAGCTTCACTGAGGAACAGTTGTACAAGCCAGTCTTGTGCCCTATTCACATCAACAAGGCACGTAGTACGTAGTGGTGTAACAAAGCAAAATGTGTCTGGTAAATTTTCACTCCACAAGATCCAAATGTTAATTCTCCTTACTGAATGCCATACAATCCTCTTATTATCAGTTATGGGAATTTATTTGATGATATATTAATTTTACACAAAAACCTTAGGTGATAAATATCTTTATTGTTATCACCTGTATGATTGACAATATTCTAACACTGAAAGGAGAAAATATATATCAACAACGCTTGGGAGTGAAAGAGGTGAAGGAGAGTTGGGTAAATTTCTTTTCTGTGCTTTGGTATGTTCCAAAATATTTTGTAGTCGTAAGATATTAGTTGACATCTTAAGTGTTTGACCATTTCGCCCCTAAGGGGATTCTCATCGACCAGTCTGGTGTTAGACAGCAAAATATCAGCAAGTGTTACTTTTAGGAGGGAAAGGGTTAAATTGAATATAGTTGGTGCGAAGACGTTGATGTTGTTAACCATTTTGCCCCTAAGGGGTTGCGCTTGGACGGTGAAGTTGTTTGGCATTGAAGTCTGTGTCTATCTCTGACAGGGGGGGGTGATGTGAATGGGGCATGTTTAAGTGGATCGGGATATTAGTGGGTTTCTCTTTTTGTCTGTCCAAGTGCATGCTAGCACATGTCCTTTTGCAAATTACTTTCATTCATACGGAATTAAAAAACCAAGATAGTATGGCAATTCTTAGAACTCTAGCCTTGGTGCCCTTGTCTTTTGGCACTTTTCAAGGCTAATGTCGGGCCCCCAATTCCACTGGAACAGAATAGAGGGGTGATGAAGCTGAGAGCTCATATTCAGTAACGGGTTGTAAAAGATCTCGCCACTACAATGGAGTATAGATTATTGACATAGACGTCTTGAGTTCCTTTAAGACTCAAACAAGGATGGTCCCATTTAAACGATTTTTATTTTCTGATCTCCTCTTGTTGTGTTCATATAGCGCTTTCTGACTAGTAATGTGTATATAAATCCAGGGAAAATAATAAAGACTCCAAAATTGCTATTAACGAGGAGTGTCTGTGGGTGTAATACGCTTACTGGTTACTTAAGGAGATCTTTGTCCCAGTTACCCATCTTAAGGAAAAATACTCGTTAATACACGGCGCCATCTTCTTACTTGAAAAGAGTTGAGGAGCTATTTAGTGTTGCTAAGTGATCGACTAGCAATAGAATGACAACTCGAGTTATCACATACGGGGAAAATTAGTGAATGCTGATTTGCTGAGACGGAGGGCATTTTTCCTTAATCACGAGGGCACTTTTGGTAATTAAGAGGGCATGATTACTTGATCCCGATTGGTTCATAGTTGCTTATCCAGAGCAAGCGAAGTTATGCAAGGTAATTTTTTTTCCCAGATTGAACTACTTTTTCATCCACATATAAATACAATTAAGCGCTATTTATGTTGACTGCAACAATTTATTGACTTGAACTCCGGAGCGTGTTGACTGTCATTTGTCGCGGCACTGAAAGGGCTTTTTTCAATAATCTTGCCCGGATGTGATAAACATGTAATCGCAATGTGCAATCATGTAATTAAGGATTAATTTCACTTACATTTTCTCAGTTTTTCAAATTTTAGGAAAACTTTGAAGATATGCGTGATATGAATTCTTAATTGCCCTCGGGCCCATGCGATTACATATACTAAACAACCAAATTGATTTCATCTTCCTGATACTTTCAGTTTAGCAGGTCCACAGTAATATGGTGCCGCTACGTTCCAAACAGAACGGTCAAGCTATGACAAGGGCGTAGCTGGGTGGGGGGGGGGGGGGGGGGGAATGCCCTCAATATCCAAGGAAAAATGCCCTCAATATCCAGAGGTGTTTCGTGATAGCCTGTTGAGGCTGAGTTACGTTAACTTAAACTTTGCCGATTTGATATTTTTATATTCTTGGGTGGGAATTTCTGGTTTCCTTAGTCTTGATAAAACCTTCAACCGACTGGTCAGTTTCGTGAAAAATGATACCCTATTCTAAACCGAAAGGCTCCCTTCCCCCGGGAGGGGGGGAAATCATCCGATTCCCAGGTTCGAGTCCTATGTTCTTTTTTTTTTTTTTTTTAATGACCACTTTTCATAATCCATATCAAGCGTTCAGTCTTCTAAATTAACGATACTGTAATAGTGGATTCAAAGCAAATTAAGAATTCACGATAAAAGTGAATGGGTTGCGTCGTCCTTGCTGAGGTCCCTAATAGCAACACAACGCCACAAAACAATGATATCATTGGTTAAAAGAGCATAAATAACCGGATTTTAGCTCACATTTTGGCGGTATTCTGCATAACGAGGACGTGAAACTTGCACCAAAATTAAAGGTTTTGACGACAACGCGAGCGTAGTACAAATGTGAATCTTCCATTCTCAATTTTCAGTCTGCCGGTGACCGCTCGTACCAATTTATTTTTAGGATACTTCGCCCACATGAACGAGATATTTGAGGTGACGCTTTTGTCGGCGTCGCCGTCGTAGATCTTGAGGTCCCTAACAATAATAATAATAGCATTTATTAGCTTATATTTCGCAGGTATCAACATAATAATTTTCATCTGCACATGAAGGACGCGCTTTGACGCGCGTGATACGTTTTGAAAGTTCTAATTGAAGCTTTGATGAAGGATTATTAGCAACAAGGGGTGCATGGATACAGGTACAGGGATGGCGCAGTGGTGAGAGCACTCGCCTCCCACAAATGTGGCCCGGGTTCGATTCTCTGACTCGGCGTCATATGTGGGTTGAGTTTGTTGGTTCTCTGCTCTGCACTAAGAGGTTATTCTCCGGCTACTCCGATTTTCCCCTCCCCTCAAAAACCAACAGCTGATTTGATTTGCGTTAATTGTTAATTTCAGTTGACAGTGTCCCTAATTAGTGCTCCAGCGCTAGAACAACGAGACAAATAAAGTTCCTTTGCTTTCCTTTTGGCCCGGGAGAGTGAAAGCAGCTTACAACAGCCGTTGTAAAATTCCAAACAATAGCAGAGCAGAGCTGGTTGCTTCAGAGAAGGATTGAGATTTCTGAGAGGCCAGGGTTGGAGGTTTGATTTTGAGTGACCCCGTTATTCGTCAATCATTGACAAGAAAGGTGATTTGATATTCATGATAAGACTCGTTGTGTGGTGGAGAACACGAATCTCGAATTTGTTACAAACTGCGAAGTTGACTATGAATTTCGCCTGCTGCATGATGCAAGAAATCGGCTCTGGTGGTGGGCCAACACAAAATTGCGTAAACATATGTACAAATGATTATCAAAACGATGTCTACTTCACATTTCGTCAACGATTTGGTGAAAACACGAATTAAGATCCATTATGTTCTGACCTGTATGTCACGATAGCGTGGCCCGAAAAAAAAAAAAAATTACGCAATTCACACATGTAACTAACCATATAACATCTGGACATCAAAAAAGTATAGGATTGTCGATATCGTAGTCACTAATCTGAGGATTCGTGTCACCATATAGCTGCTTTAAGTGATCCTCTTATTTCACTGAGAAATCGGACTGCAACTGGCGATTATGACCAAACGAACAAGATAAGGGTCATTGGTGAGATAAATTATTACGCGATCACGCTATCAGAAGTACGACGGGAGGGGCCCCTAGGATAAGGTTCTTCATTTACAATGTGACACCGGGAGGCGTTGCAAATCTTGGTCGTGTTTAGCAGCAATCGATTGGCCGACTTGATCAGTGGAAGCGTTTCCCAAGTTTTAATATATCGTGCGCGGAATCTAGTCTAGGCTTAGTATCGTTAATAAATAACAAGCGCGTTGGAAACAACAAGTAAATTACATGATAGCGTAATATCCAACACTGAGAAAGGAATAATTTCCGAGAATTGATATCTACTTTTCGAAATAACAAATTACAGTTGCTTTTCAAAGCGTGTTCGAGATATCGAGGCGCACCCAGGACAAAACGATAACACCAAGGCCATTTCTGTTTGAAGTAACTTTCTTCCTTGGGAGATATGGATGTGCTGCAGCCCTTCGCTTCTCCTTGGGTTTACCCACCGCTCCCTTTGAGGTGTTTTCGTCTTGACAGCTGCCAACCATTTTTGAAGGATCTCAAAGGCACCCTACCACGAAAAATAACAGGAATGTCACTTCTGCCCGAAGGCTGTTTCCTTTCAAAATAGCTATGTTTCCTTGCTTTGTTGAAATTGCCTCTGTTTTGTTTTACGATTAACATATCTGTTTCTTACCACCGTGATTTTTTTCTTATTTGAAAAGGCAGGGCTGACCCTTAAGCAACCAAACGTCACCGGAAGAGCTGTATAATCATGTTTATATTGAATATGTTTAGTGTCTGTGTTTTTGTTTCCAAAGTAAGTGGATTTGCTCGTCTTCAAACCCACGAAGTCTTAGGTAAGCTGTTTGGTGCTCTTTACATTATTTGATATTTTGTTTGGAAGAAATTGATGGACTGTTTTCATACTTAGCAGTTCCCGCTATTAAATCCTGAATTTTTATGTATACTCAAATATTTTGGCCTTGGAGTGCGAATGGATCTAGGGTTGTCCAATGTAGTCTTCAACACACGTTAAGCTGTTTATTTTAAATATTTACGAATTAATTTCGGAACCTTATCAAGGCGAGATCCTTTCTCTCCCTTACTTCGTTTGGTTTACGCCTTCCTTACATCGCTCTCGTAATTGCTCATCAAAGCGCGGATTATTCTTTCCGCCTTGGTCCGCCTTCTCCGGGATAAAATAGACATTACGACTGAGATTTCAAAAATTAATCTTACGTCTCGAAGGCTAATTCATTTACAAACACTAGCACTGCAAATTCTCCAAAACATCTCCAGCCTCGAAACGCGTGCCCCCTGCGTTTCTGTGGTGAGTATTAGTGTTTTTTACGTCAAACACAGTAGTAACGATTTAGATGTAGAACTTACAAAAAGAAAAGAGATACTAAGTTAATTACACGACGTTTCGAGGACATCTTGTCCTCGTTATCAAGTGGCCTTTTGTATGAAATGTTGTTCATACAAAAGCAAAAACCACCTTGAAACATTCAAAGTGGCTCCCTAAGGGCGAAACTGTTCATGTGAATTAACATATTGTATATTCGCTCCTTTAAATTTCAACAATGAACTTTTCCTTTCACTTGATAATGAGGACAAGATGTCCTCCAAACGTAGTATCTCTTTTCTTTTTGTTAAACACAATAGTAGAGGAAAAAATCGTCATTTTTATTACCTCAGTCTTCTTACAAAAAAGGGCAAAAGCTAGAACAGAGCGATATACCATATCACTGAATAATGAAAGGGCCTGTTGTTATATGTTTCTTTCGATGGCCCTGTGTAGCTCTAAATTCTATCTGTTGCTTCAGAATGAAATCCGAAACTTTTAGAAATTTAGGCAGCGTTGAAAATGAAAAAAAAATTCGTTTCTTTCTACGTGCAGTTGTACGTTTTACGTTGTCTGCTTCACTTTCGTCTTTAGACAGCGCTGGATATTTTCAAAACGGTGTTTGCGGAAAATAAACACCACGCCAATCTTCGGTTATCCACGTGGGCGGCAACACTACGTGTCAAATTCCTAATTCACCGCAAACAAGACGCCTACAAGGGCGTATCCGTGGAATGCGCAAACAGTTAACACAAATTGTCCAGTTACAGGGAACTGCAACTACAGGTAAACTTCGGAAAATGGCGCGAGATTACTAGAAAGATAAATCTGTAACATAACTTGAAGTCGTTTATTGTAAAAACTCATTGTTAATGTTTCTAAATTTGCAAATGCAATCAACGAAGCCCTATTAGCGGGTTATCAGTATACGAGTTTATTTATTTATTTATTTATTTAAAGGAGACTTTATTTAAATCCCACAGTTTTACTTGCTTCCTTAAATCCGTTCATCCAAAAATTACAAGATCTGCCTAAATCATCCGACAAACTTATTACAAATCAAGTTCAACAACTTATCATCCTGGGCCAGTTGTTCAAAAGCCGATTAACGCTAATCAAGATTTCAGTATTTTCTGGCAGAGAATTCCCCCAGAACCCCCTACAAGTTAGCGTTATAATTATATAGTTAATCACAGTTTTTGTTTTTCTCTTTACCTATACATTCCTGTGACCTTAAGCTTTTTTACCGCGCTAACAGACTTCAAGCGTTTTCATTGATGTCTCAATCTTGGTGTTTGTGCTCACATTCAATTTAAGCAATTCTAATTACATTTATTTACGGTAGGAACGGGAAATGAAGGCAGGAGGTGTTACATTCTCGCGTTCATCGCTGTTCTATCGTGCTTGACCTGCAAAATCGATTTCACAGGAGGCTCCGGTTGCTAGCTCTTAGTGCAGACGAAGATCACTTGAGGGATACTTTTTTGTGCTAATTCAGTCTGAGAACGCAGCAATTCCAAGAAGAGAATTGGTTTCCGTGTTGGCATGTTTGTGTGGGTTTTCCCCATTACCTTTTGGGCGAAAATAAAGAGACATGCATGTTATATATCTGACATGACTATCTCAAGGCAAGAGCTTCGTGACAGATACGTGGCTAATTACCATATCTGACTGCGATGAAAATGACCATCACCCAGTAATGGACTCTTGCATTCAAGAGAATTTGAAACGTGGTCTGCCACAGGCATCCCACGTGATAGATAGATGAGAACGTCTCGGCGCAGAGTAGAAAACCAACAAAGCCAACTTACCTAGGACGCGAAGTTTGAAAATTGAGCCCGGGCCACATTGGTGAGAGACGAGTGCTCTCAATACTATGCCAGTCTCCTTTCCCTGCTAAAAGGGTTCAAGGTTTCAACCAGTTTTCATTTCGTATAGTCTGACCTAATTAAGTCAAAATGACCTTTTGTGTGACGTGGTTCATATGCAATGATGGCAAAGCCAATGAATTTTACAGCATTGCATTATTCAAAGATCAACACTCAGTCACTCGTAAATTAAATAACGAGCCTATTTATATCTTTTTGTAGGTTTTAGAAGCCACTGCAGAGTCAAAAGAGATATTTCTCATTACAGCAAGCGATTTCACATTCCAAATATAGTAGCATCGCAAAAGTTTCCTTTTTCAGTTGCGGTGAAACTGAACACAGGATGCACTGGCGTAACCGTCACGGAACGTCACGTAATCACAGCAGCACATTGCGTCACCTCTAATGCTGCTTCTGGACGAAAGATAGGTAAAGGAGTTACAGTTTTTATGGGTCGTTTGAAACCACTCTGTAAAGAAACAGCCAAAAATGGAAAAAAAATTCAAATTAGGGTCGACGGACAAAAAGGAGCTCACGAGGAATCTACTGTTTGTCTTATCCAACATGGCTACGATGACGTTAAAACAACCTGAAAAGATTTGTCATTCTTAATGCATGGAATCTTTGAAGACGACTGAAGCCTTTAGAGTCACAACAGCTATTTCTCAATTCAGCAAGCATTTCCACTTTTAAAAGACAAAGGGTGAAATCTAATCGGAATCGACATTTTGGGGAACAAAACTTACGCAGGTGACACAGTGGCGGAAGGGAATGGACCCGAGGACCCTGGCTCTCCCTTCATTATATTTGGACCAAAGGAGGCCTCATGGTCCAGCCGTTGGTGTTACATGGGAACGCCTGCATCCACCTCTAATATCGATTTAAAATACAATCATTACAAACGGTATTCCTTAGTTTACTATATAGTTACTTTTTCATTTTTAGATAAGCAAGTGCAAGTGGGATTTTTGACGCCTTCTGGGAATCTCAACTGGATTCCAGTTAAACGAACATTCGTTCCCAAAGAATGGGTTAAACGAGTAAGTTTGCCGTGTTTCTCAGTTATAAATGCACCGTCCAGAGCACAACTATTGCTGGGAAA
>NC_090875.1:34721265-34723765 GCF_036669935.1 Montipora foliosa
GCAGCGTTGAAAATGAAAAAAAAATTCGTTCCTTTCTACGTTTTACGTTGTCTGCTTCACTTTCGTTCTTAGACAGCGCTGGATATTTTCAAAACGGTGTTTGCGGAAAATAAACACCACGCCAATCTTCGGTTTTCCACGTGGGCGGCAACACTACGTGTCAAATTCCTAATTCACCGCAAACAAGACGCCTACAAGGGCGTATCCATGGAATGCGCAAACAGTTAACACAAATTGTCCAGTTACAGTGAACTGCAACTACAGGTAAACTTCGGAAAATGGCGCGAGATTACTAGAAAGATAAATCTGTAACATAACTTGAAGTCGTTTGTTGTAAAAACTCATTGTTAATGTTACTAAATTTGCAAATGCAATCAACGAAGCCCTATTAGCGGGTTATCAGTATACGGGTTTTTTATTTACTTATTTATTTTTTTAAAGGAGACTTTATTTAAATCCCACAGTTTTACTTGCTTCTTTAACTCCGTTCATCCAAAAATTACAAGATCTGCCTTAAATCGGAGTTAATAGAGGGGACTCTGCTTAAATCATCCGACAAACTTATTACAAATCATAGTTCAACAACTTATCATCCTGGGCCAGTTGTTCAAAAGCCGATTAACGCTAATTTCAGATTAAAAATTAACAGGAGTTTTATTCTCTACTCCCAAATGCTGTTCAAGGCTGATTTTCGGTAAAACTTTACATTAGAAGAAGTCAATCTTGAAAAGCAAAAATAAGCAAAGGAAACTTTTACCAAAACGTTGAAAACATAGACCGTATTCATAAATGGCGGCTAAGTAATTATTCTTTTGTCTTTATGCTAATCACCCTGACTAGCCTCGTTTGCACGAACAAAATTCAAAAGAATATTTGCTCCAAAGTGAGGCTAGTGAATAAGAATAATTTCTTGGTCGCCATTTATAAATACGGTCTATGAAACAAAAGGTTGCGCTAATCCTGGATTAAGTTAATCGGCTTTCGAACAACCGGGCCCTGTATTCGAAGTCCGGTTCCGTAATCCTGGTTTAGTTCCTTGCAAACTGTTTAAATCTGCTATGGCGAAGACAAAAAGACACTTGTTCCTTGCCAACTGTTAAAACCTGCCGTGGCGAAGACAAGAAGACAACATCTGTACTCCATTTCTCTCAATGCTCTAAAATTCCGTAGTTGCGTGTTCTATAGTCCAATAAGAATTAAAAGATCTGTCATTTTACGGTTGACCCACGTTAATTTTTTTATATCTCGTCGAGAATGCTGTAAGTAACATTTCCGAGCTTCAAGATTTCAGTATTTTCTGTTAGAGAATTCCCCCAGAACTCCCTACAAGTTAGCGTTATAGTTACAGTTTTTGTTTTTCTCTTTACCTATACATTCCTGTGACCTTAAGCTTTTTTACCGCGCTAACAGACTTCAAGCGTTTTCATTGATGTCTCAATCTTGGTGTATGTGCTCACATTCAATTTAAGCAATTCTAATTACATTTATTTACGGTAGGAACGGGAAATGAAGGCAGGAGGTGTTACATTCTCGCGTTCATCGCTGTTCTATCGTGCTTGATCGACAAAATCGATTCACAGGAGGCTCCGGTTGCTAGCTCTTAGTGCAGACGAAGATCACTTGAGGGATACTTTTTTGTGCTAATTCAGTCTGAGAACGCAGCAATTCCAAGAAGAGAATTGGTTTGCGTGTTGGCATGTTTGTGTGGGTTTTCCCCATTACCTTTTGGGCGAAAATAAAGTGACATGCATGTTATATATCTGACATGACAGTCTCAAGGCAAGAGCTTCGTGACAGATACGTGGCTAATTACCATATCTGACTGCGATGAAAATGACCATCACCCAGTAATGGACTCTTGCATTCAAGCGAATTTGAAACGTGGTCTGCCACAGGCATCCCACGTGATAGATAGATGAGAACCTCTCGGCGCAGAGTAGAAAACCAACAAAGCCAACTTACTTAGGACGCGAAGTTTGAAAATTGAGCCCGGGCCACATTGGTGAGAGACGAGTGCTCCCAATACTATGCCAGTCTCCTTTCCCTGCTAAAAGGGTTCAAGGTTTCAACCAGTTTTCATTTCGTATAGTCTGACCTAATTAAGTCAAAATGACCTTTTGTGTGACGTGGTTCATATGCAATGATGGCAAAGCCAATGAATTTTACAGCATTGCATTATTCAAAGATCAACACTCAGTCACTCGTAAATTAAATAACGAGCCTATTTATATCTTTTTGTAGGTTTTAGAAGCCACTGCAGAGTCAAAAGAGATATTTCTCATTACAGCAAGCGATTTCACATTCCAAATATAGTAGCATCGCAAAAGTTTCCTTTTTCAGTTGCGGTGAAACTGAACACAGGATGCACTGGCGTAACCGTCACGGAACGTCACGTAATCACAGCAGCACATTGCGTCACCTCTAATGCTGCTTCTGGACGAAAGATAGGTAAAGGAGTTACAGTTTTTATGGGTCGTTTGAAACCACTCTGTAAAGAAAC
>NC_090875.1:34733765-34736265 GCF_036669935.1 Montipora foliosa
TCCTATTCTATTTCTTCATGAGCAAACCGATTGAGTGGATGTGTTGACCATTGTATCTGGGATTTTCGTGACTTGCAGGTAGCACTTTTGTCTCATCTTGGTTCCAGGAAATGGTGCTTGAAACCTTTAAACTGTGACTTTTATATTACTTCAGAGAAACTGCAATTTTCATACTGTTTCAATGGTGGGTATTTGCGTTGATGCTCACACCTTATTGAGGAGATATTCTGTGCACTAGCTGACTCCACCATGGAGCAGAGGAACACTTGGACGACATGATGTTAAATGGCCAGGGGAAGGGTTATGATAAGGCCTGGAATAGGCCACTGCGGAAAGTACCTTAATACTCTTTCTTTGTCCCCCCAAATTTTGCATTAGCATCGCTTCTGTTTTCTCTTGGGACCATTGTAAGTCCCAAGAGAAACTGGAAACAATGCTTATGCAAAATTTGGGTGGACAAACAAAGAGTATTATGGTACTTTCCGAAGTGGCCTATAGGCCTTATTCACGATAGCCGCCATGTTGGTTTTCAAATTGTTATGCAAATTAGCCAATGGTTATGCTGGGGAGCAAACATTGGAAAAAAGGCAAATTGCGGAAAATCGGCTCGTCGAAATATTGAAAATAACATAGACTGGAATTAAGTTATTCTTCTATTTTACTACTTAGGTGATAAACATTCAACGAACGTGAAACCAATTGTCTGTGTGGCTACAATGTTCGTTATAATCTCTCGAACTTCTGTTGTTTGCCCCCTCAGATGTGAGTAGCTAAGTTGCATGATAATAGCTAATCCAACATGGCGGCCATCGTGAATAAGGTCTATTGATCGAGCCATTTTAGGACTGAACAAACAGAACTGCTAAGGTCAGAGAAAAGATCAGATTTATTGTTGCATAATTAACAAAATTTCAATAAGCTACATAGCTGGAGGAAGGGGGACATGACACAATTATCTGTGCCGGCCAACACTGAAGGTTGTATACTATTCACACTGTGACATTTCAGAACATCACACCTACAGCATTGTGCAAAAGTCATAACTTGGCTGCTTTTCTCCTTACAGCAACGTAAAGCCAAAGCTATCTGTCAGTGCAGATGTCATGAGCAATCCCATCTCTTCTTCTGTGTTGAGATGCACAGGTAGTGTAAACACTAAGTCACAAGTGGAGGTTGTTGGCCTGCATTTACAACTACCCGGGCATCCGTGAAGGAACTGGCACCTGATTTTTTTGGGAAACCCAAGGGGAGGATAGTTGCGAGAGCCAGTCAGCCATTTCAGGAAATCGGCCACACCAAGCTCTTCTATGGCTGCAAATAATAATTCCAACAATAGTGATTGTGGCATGAAACTGACAACAAAAAAAAAAGATGTATGCACTCTCTTCTTAATATTTTTCACAAATGGTCGGTAGACTGAGCATAGTTTTTCCAAGGAACTAAGTGGATAAAACGTTTCTGGAGAAATTATACGTTTTCCTTACTTTTAGCTTCATTAAGATTTTTGGTTTTAGATTTGCAGGCTTCAAGACCTTTGCATCTAGGTGTAGGCTACAGCAAAGTGCCACAATAGGTCTTCAAATTAAGAAAATCGATTACTGTTTATGTAATGTGTGAAATACATGCCATCATCTTTATGTTTCTATAGTAAGATTGGTGTCCGATTTTTAAAGTTTATTGAAGCCTTACTGGACAAGGTAACTAGCACGACCACATAACTTTATCTTTGATACTTACACTTTGCTTCAAGGCTGTGAATAAATTCACACAAATAGTGGTAACAGTCTGCTTCTTTTTCTTTCTTCATCTGGCTAACACTAAATTCAGGTTGTATTTCCTCTATCAAGTTGTTGGCTGTAACACTATAACCAGCACCAGAAACAAATGCTGATTCCCACAATTTAGGTGATTTTTGCACTGCACCAAGGACACCACATGTGGACAAACCTTCATGTAATTGCACCAACTGTGGGAGAACCTTGCCCACTTGCAAATTTATGCAGATTGATCTGAATCAGACAAGAGGATGAAGAGGCATATTAAAATGGGGTTGACAGACCTGTCCGACTCCCGCTCTGTGCTCATTGTGTTGATAAAATCCTTTATAGTTTTCCTTTAACAAGCATGTCTTTAAGCGTTTTCCCTTTTCTATAAGAGATCACGGGAGGTTCCTTGTATATCTCTCCAAGGGGAAGTAGGCTCTGATGGCTGATTTAAAGCTCAGACAGATTTATTTCTGGCTTTCAATGTTGTCTCACTGACAGTTTGGATATGGCCACTGTTACTAAAAATTATTGCGTGACTAGTATTTGGATCATTCGCGAATATGCTAATTTCGTCTCGAATCTTCTAGAATATTTAATTAGTGTTGTATCATCGTGATTCAGTAATCCCATTTTAAGCCGTTTGCGTATGTTGCTGTAAATAGTTTCTTATTGTAATATTACTTTATTTAGTAAAGCCAGGAAGTTCTAGAATCTTTCGCTGTAAAGTATATAAG
>NC_090875.1:34743765-34756265 GCF_036669935.1 Montipora foliosa
CTCACGACACTTCCTGTTGTTTACATGGTGTAATTTTCCGAATCCTTTATGGACAAACAAGGGGGGTGTGTTGAAAACAAAGACCCCTGAGACCCTTAAGATATTTTGCGTTGAGTTACAATCGTGAGGTCTCAGCTCATTGTTAGCTCTTAATTACTGTAATAATTACCTCTTTTAAAGAATTTGAAGGTGATTTACCGCAGGTAATTTAAATCCAATTTTAAATAAGGCGGTGGTAATTGGGTTTTAATTAATGCTGACCCAAAATACGGTGGCTAATGTCAGGGAAGGACAAGATTGAAAACATCAATTTGCCCGCTTTGTTTTCGTACAGTAATTGGCCAATTTTTGTTATCAATAAGATTGCAGATTTACGAAGCTCCGACGCCATGAGACAAGTATTTCAGTGTTAGTTTCAACACAGGTACTGTCAAGAGAACGTCACTCACCGAGTCTTCCGCACACGATGGGCGACAGTCTCCTGCTCCCAGTGACAATAAAAACACCCACCCACCTGGTGTGCAACGAATTCGAACACAGGCCCGGTCGCTAAGCGGTTGTATAAGCAAAGGCACCTGACGACTCAGGCTAGATTGATGATTTTTTTCTTCAAGTTCTCTGTATTCATCGGCCTCGGATGAAAATTGCAATTTGCAGCAGCGTTTTCGGCCGATGCTTGTGTGGAATATCGATCCGACTGAAGCCGTTTCATGGAATTTACAGCCGTTTACAATATCCGACCGGCTGTTCAGTCTTCCAAGGCTCTGTCTTTCCACCTTGGGATAATATGACGTGTGAGCAGACTTGTCGAAAAGACCGAATCTTGAATCGTAATTCCATAATAGCATCAACCTAATCAACATCCCATGTCTGATTGTCAACCCCATTGCCATTTGGACGTTAAATTACTAGACAGAGTTTCGTCACTTGCTCTCAAGCTGACTCTGTTCTAATTATGGCGGGCGACAACTCTTGAAGTCATATTGGCCCATTTTAAAGAGCCTCTCTAAGACAAGGAATGCTCGAGCTCGGCAGGCAGGGGTTGTTACGTCTCCAAAACGGGTATCAGCACATAAGAACCCTTCTCAGTCATAAGCCTATATATAGATTTACTCTTAGTTTCTCATCAGTAGTTGGTCGTTTAAGAAACTAAAGAGATCGAACCAGACCATACATGCGATATCACAACTGAGCTAACTGACTTCGAAAGAGCAATACATGTACAAGATAAGAATTTTGAGTTCTTATAAATATATGTGACGTTCTAGAGTGAATTGAATATCGTATTAAACTAAATAGTTTTACAAGTGTACTTTTGCCTATTGAAAAGTTCATCATAATTGAGCAACTCAGTCTTGGTTGTTTCCTTCCTTGATATGTCTTTCAAAAACTCCCACGAACTACGAACATAAGAGCCTATCAAGTCATTGATGAAAATTGAAGTGCGGAAGCTTTTTACTCTGATAAAGCACTTCTTGCACGAATTCTTTCGTTACAAAGAATACTAATGAAGTACATCTTGTTTTTCTTTCATGTTGTTGTCTTTCTCTGTCACACAGTTTTAAGCATTACCCGTTCGCCAGTGGCTAATTTCAGTTTCTTTTTATTGGAGTTCACTGGTTCTCATATCTTTGAGTAGAGTCTTACAAGCAGTTTATTCCTTTCCTTTATACAGCATGTTATATCCCTCAACCATATTTCCCGTGATCTTGCCAGTACCCTTGTGAACAATCCTGGCATGTAACCACTCCCAATTCGGGAGCCAGCCATTGTAATTATTATTGCTGAGCCCAAAAAATTTACTCTTAGTTGTCGGTTCCTCGTCGTCTGGAATCGCCATGTAAAAATTACCACCGTTTTGTGCTCTGATAAAACTGTCTTGTCCTACAGGCTTGGATGGATGGGTTACGTTCTTCTGGAACATAATAAAACATTTCTTACCGTACCAATCAAGTTCTTTTATTGGTGAAACCAACAAAACGAAACTTCGACTGGTAATCGGCCCAGAGGCAGCAGTTCGTGAGTAGGTAACATACTCGCCGTGATCGTTAGACTCCAGTACCTCCAGGTCTGTAAAAGCTTTGTCCCATTTTGGGCGAGTATCCTGGGTGGAGGGATCTAACATCTTCAGCACATACTCGACAGGCATTTCCATGTCAAACGTGAAAAGTACTTTGACGGGGACCTCTTCCTCCGGGTATGATTTAGTCCAACAAACAGACCCAGGACCTTTCACTGCCTCCTTCCATCCACCTTTCTCCAAATCCTCTTTATACCACTTAGCTCTCGCGATCTCCTTTTGGAAGTCGAATGATGAGGACGTTTGCTCTTGGGCTTGCATAGCTGTTTACTCTGCAATAAACAGGTTAACAGACTTTTAACAGAAGAGTAGAGTAGAAATCTCTATTTAAGTCCTGTCATACAAATGGTCTTCCTAAGAGTTGTGAGTCATGATTATTACTGATTTTACTAAACTAGAATTTAAATTCTAAATCCTAAATTACATGTAAGAATAAAATATCACTGAAAACTTAAAAATATATAAAAAGGTTAAGTCTCTGTTACGAGCCTATAAAGGACCGGCGCTTATCTCCGGTTTCTGAAGCATGAAGCGACGAGGAGTATTTATACTCCCCCCTGGATGGGATGCTAGTCCATCGCAGGGTTACCCCCAGCATTTTCGCCGGTACCCATTTATACACCTGGGTGGAGAGAGGCACTGTGAGAGTAAAATGTCTTGCCAAAGAACACAACACAATGTTCCCAGCCAGGACCCGAACCCGGACCAATGAATCCGGAGTCGAGCACTCTAACCATGAGGCCATGAGGTCACTGCACCTCCCATAGATGTGAACACTTCAAATATCGGTAAAAATTCGCCTCTAATACAGTGGGGAACTATTATTTTGAATCTTATACATTATCATAGCCAGCTGTTTTAATTTTTGGTTTTTCTAACTTTTGCCAGCCTAGCTCATCCGGAAAATGACACGAACGACCGATAACCGGAAAGAATGATAATCCTGGCAGTTTTATTTTGTAGCTTTTGCAAGCAATAGCCAATGTGCTCGCTTTGTTTTTGACGGACTTTTGAGCATGACGTGGATTCTAAATCATCGCCTAAGCATAATTATTAAAAAGTGGATCATTGGATAATGCAAATTTACAGTTTAGATTGGCTTATTCATCATACTATATGAGCTAATATACCATGCTCTACAAATATCAGAAACTGTACGCATCTTTTTTTTCTTTTTTTTACAAAATAAAGTAGGGAAGATATATCCATAATTTGTGGTCGTTTTCAAGAGAAACCCCTTAAAATTTCTCTTGGCGCTTTTGATAAAACAATTATCCCACTCGCGCTTGCTGGATATGAGATGATTATTGTCAACTCGCGGCTCTAATAGTAATAGTAATAGCAATAGTAATAGTAATAGTAATAGTAATAGTAATAGTAATAGCTCTAATAGTAATAGTAATAGTAATAGTAATAGTAATAGTAATAGTAATAGTAATAGTAATAGTAATAGTAATAGTAGAGTAGTTTTCAATTGACTGTCGAAAGTAATTAGATAATTACTTTGGTTTATGATTACTTCACTCAGTGATTGGTTCAAAGTTCTCGCGCCACTTTTTCAACCACTCAGAAGTGAAACCAAAACCAATCGTGGCTCGCGCGTGCACATTTTCCCGCGCTTTGTGTCGGCTACGTGTAATTACTTCGAGTTTTGATTGGTGTACTGGATTGTCTCCGTCTTTTTTGATTGGCCAAAGTAATTACTTTGGTTTTGGTTTAACGACACTCATTCGAAAACCGCTCTAATAGTAATAGTAATAGTAATAGTAATAGTAATAGTAATAGTAATAGTAATAGTAATAGTAATAGTAATAGTAATAGTAATAGTAATAGTAATAGTAATAGTAATAGTAATAGTAATAGTAATAGTGATAGTGATAGTGATAGTGATAGTGATAGTGATAGTGATAGTGATAGTGATAGTGATAGTGATAGTGATAGTTTAATCACTTATATAGCACTATTAACATATGCTCATCAACAACGCTTTACATGCAATAAGTTATACATAATAAGAATCAATACAAAGAAATAGTCAACTTTAACTGATCCAGATAGCCTAGGGAAATTCAGAAATATAAAAGGAATAGAACTACAGTGGGCTAAGAAAGCCTCTTTGAAAAGATGGGTCTCAATTCCTCTTTGAAGACAGCCAGCAACTGAATGTCACGTAACTGAGCAGGCAGGCTGTTACACAGCGCAGGAGCCGCTGCATGAAACGATCTTGCACCGATTAAAGAAAGAACTTTTTTCTAAGGGCAGTAGACTATCGTTTGACTTAAGATGGTATGATGACTTTTTCCTTGTGTTAACTATATCAGTAAGGGCCCGATATTACATGGCGAGTTTCAGCCCGGGCTGAAGTTTCGATCCGCCCTCCGGGCTGAAATTTTGTTGCGATTACATGATGAATTTAAGCCCGGGCGCAAAACGCAGATTTGCATGAGAAAATTTACTAAGATGCGAAACACAATTGATGCGCATGCTCACGTTTCTTTTTCAGCCCAAATTTCATGGACTTTCGCGCATTTTTCAGCTCGTTTGGCCGGGATGAAAATAATAGCCCGGTTTCTGAAACCGGGCCAGGATTTTCAGCCCGGTCTGTAATTCACCCCAGACTGAAACCTTCTCCATGTTATCGCCACTTTCATTTCAAGAAGATTTCTTTCAGAATCCAGGCTGAAATCTCAGCCCGGGCTGAAATTCTCTATGAAATCGGGCCCTAAGATAAGGTGGAGCTAATCCGTGTCTCACTTTAAAAGTTGAGAGTAAAATCTTCAAATGGATACGCAAGCAAACTGGCAAGCAATGAAAATCGTACAGATCTAGAGCTCTTGTTATGTGCGAGTATTTCCAATGTCCATTAAATATTAACCTAGCTGCAGCGTTTTGCAACACATTGGAACTTAGTTATTTGCATTAAAACAATGGATATCCTGTTCACTGAAGCATGATACAGTCCATTTGTATTGTTACATACCTAGACTAGTTAGTCTGTTCTCCCTCGAGTCCTGATATTTCCCACGACTTCGTCGCGAGAAACATCAGGATTCTCGGGAAAACAAAACTAGCTGTTTCCCTCGGGACCACAAGGGTGCGCTCGATTGACCGTATTCCGGAATAGGAATACATGGGATATAATTTAGAAATCCTTCGTTTTTACAGAGATTCACGTTAAAATTGTCAAACATCGGGTAAAATGCTATTTATAACATACTTTTATTATCCCTGCTGGTTCGAAACGCGCCAAAGATACCGTTTTAATCATCACGCCACGTATAGGGTCAATCGAACGCACCCTAAGTGTATATTGGATTGCATCATGGGATTGTGCAAGTTGTGAATGCGCTTAGTATTATGCAAATAATAATATGCTGCATTACATGTCTTAGTTACATGAGTAGCCATTGTCAAAACACGACCCCAAATTCCTTGCACATTACACCGGATTAATGTTAAAATCCCCACAGTGAAACTGCATTCATCAATTTTGCTAGATTCCCGTCTTGTTCCAATCAATAGAAATTCTGTCTCTTCATCTAAGTGCAAGGGCGTGTTGTCCTAAGTAGCGTGTGTATGTATATATGGAAAGAACTCAAGTGAGGCTATCGCTACTGTGTGCATGTGATGGATGAAGAACCTTCGCTGATCCACAGAATCAGGAACTTCTTATGCAACACCCAAGGACAGAGAAAAATCTCTGACCCGGGTGGGAATCGAACCCACGACCTCCGGATAGATCACCGTTGCTCTACCGACTGAGCTACAAGGCCAGACGGGAGCAGGCCGTGGGAGTTTGAGGACAAATCGGCTCGGCCCAAGCCAAGTACTAAGTGCAAGTGCGTGTTGTCCTAAGTAGCGTGTATATGTATATACGGAAAGAACTCAAGTGAGGCCATCGCTACCGTGTGCATGTGATGGATGAATATGAAGATGTCTCTTCATCATTGATCATTAATTTGTCCTTAATCGTCCAGTTACTGTTTCTGATATCAGTAATGCAACTGTTCATAGCTATCTAACATCTCATATCCAACGCTTGCTCGTGGAATAATTGTTAATTGTTATATACGTAGACTTTCTCTCAACAAAACGAGCACTGTGATTGGTTGAATCTTGTTGATTCTTGGTCACGCGCCCCTGGTCAAATTTGAATGCAGTATATTTTGCGATTATGTCCTGCAATTTCGAGACTACTTACAAAGAACTAGTTGCTAGCAGGAAAGACTTGCGGTTATCTAGCTGCTCGGACTTGTAACTATATCCTACATGTAATGTTTCTAAATAAAATTGAAAGAATTTTGTAAATATAATGGGAATGTGAATGTCAATAAATTAAAGTTGTATGAAGTTGTAAGTTGTATAAATGTATCCCGACCGGGAGATAATTCCGCAGCCGCTGTATTGCCCGCACCGGATACAACAGCACTGTATAATATATAACAAAGCACTCAATGTCTGGTCCCTTGGGAAACTAGTTAGTTTTGTTTTCCCTGGACTCCTGATGTTTCCCTCGTGTTCGTCTCGGGTAGCACGAGGACTTTCGGGAAAACAAAACCAACTGTTTCCCTCGGCACCATACATTAACTATATATTTATACCTTCTATTTAGCATTAATTAAAGCGTCGTTTCAGAACTTTCAAAACGGAGAACCAACCATCATATGTCCGCGAGTGTGAAATATTTCGCATGCCAATCAATGGGGTAGACCTTCATTTACCGGACTAAAATGGCGGAGCACAAGAGAACCATTGTTATTCCAATTAATTAATGCTAATTAAATGCTAATTATGCCAATTAATGCTAATTAGGTATTGTTATGTTCGCTTTGTTCTTTTGTTTTAAGGACATTTATCATTTCGGATCCGGTATATGAAAGACCAGCCAATCAATGATTCACCTTCACAGCTTCTCTCGTTGTTTAGACATTCCAGATTTCATCTCTTCCCTCGGAAATTCACTTGTTTTTCTTGAAATCTTGTCGCATGGGAAAATTAGTCGACGGTAATATAGGAAAGAAATTTTGGGTGACTTTCGTTAACCGTCCTAAAATGACGGAGGACAAAGCTAATAGCCCATTTTCGATATGTTAAAATTCAGTCCTAAACAAAAGGCATCTTTTCGAGGCTCTGGGGAATGAACTCATACAAATCCTTATGTTTATTCGCTAGAGCCTCGAGATGATGACTTTTCTTTAGGAATGAATTTTGATCTATCGAAAGTGGGCTATTAGGTATTGTTATGTTCGATTTGCTCTTTTGTTTTATCGACATTAATTATTTCAATGAACGAAATGATATATGAAATGAATCATATACTGAACTGCGGATATGAAATTAAGTAAAGCTATGATCCTCGCAGTTATGGTCGCAATTTTAGCAATTGCGTAGAGAAGCCTGAAAAATTCAGGTGCGACGCTCTAAACAAATGAGTTATGAAGCCACTGACGCTGAGAGCTGGTCATTTTTGGGTTCTAATTTTCTTGTGAGGAATGAATAAATGAACAAAATGATATAATAAATGGATCATATACTGAACTGCGTGTATGAAATCAAGTAAAACTATGATCCTCGCAGGTATGGTCGCAATTTAGCAATTGCGTATCGCGAGGTCACGGGTTCAAACCGGAATTTTTCAGGCTTCTCTACGCAATTGTTAAAAATGCGACCATAACTGCGAAGATCATAGCTTTACTTGATTTCATATCCGCAGTTCAGTGTATGATTCATTTCATATATCATTTCGTTCATTGGTTCATTCCTCACGGGAAACTAGAACCCACAAATGACCAACTCCCAACGTCAGTGGCTTCATAGCTCAATTGGTTAGAGCGTCGCACCGGTATCGCGAGGTCACGGGTTCAAACCCCGTTGAGGTCCTGAATTTTTCAGGCTTCTCTATGCAATTGCTAAAATTGCAACCACAACTGCGAGGATCATAGCTTTACATGATTAATCATTTCGGATCCGGTATATGAAAGACCATCCGAAATTTTTGAGGGAAAGAGTTTCCATTGTTTTTCTTTGTTATTCACCAACTATTGTTTCAGCCCCACTTTCCTTGTGAAGAAGATTCTGTGTTTCTTTGGCCCGAAATTCACGAAACAGCATTCAACTCGGCAAAGATCCTCATTGCTTCATCGACCACGTTACGCTACTATGATCCAAACCTACCAGTCACGCTTCAAGTAGACGCATCCGAAAATGCCATTGGTGGAGTTTTATTACAAGAGGACAGGCCAGTTTGTTTCACTTCACACACCCTTAATAGCACCTAAAAGAATTATGCTCAAGTCGAGAAAGAGTGCAGTAAAAAATTCAGTTTTTGACTGCTCATAACAGAGTTGTCAACACTCGCAACCCGGAGCGCTTTTCTCACGAAAACTACCAGTCTCCTATACCGGCTATGAAAGAACCTACCTTTTGCATCATGTTGATTAACGGTGCATTTTTTGTGACTAATTTTTCGCTCAATACAATGATCGCTTCTTACACTTGAGCTTTAAATGAGAGCTGCAAATATCACGTTAATAAAGGTTCATTCAAAACATTCCAGTTGATGACTATTATTTCCGACTTAATTTTATGCAAGTATTTGGACTGAACACGCAATTCGAAAAAGGTAATTTTTGAGTGGCATGCCTAGTAACCATCGCACATACGGCGTTCACACTTTAATTTTTAACTGGAATCCTCAGGCTAAATCATCTTTATTTGATTTCAGTATTCAAGGACGCGTTTTCTCTCGACAACAAGTAATTTTGGAGCATTAGCCCACGTGGTGCTCATGTTTGCAATTGTTGTTTGCAAACCGTTCAAAGTATTTTGTTTTACAAAAGCAACGTTTTGCTTACGTATCCTCTCGTGTGCATCATAGTTGCTTTTGTGGTCGCAGTTTTATTCTTTTAATATTCATAGTTGACTCATCGTTTAGATGCTCATAAAGACAAACTCATTTGCATTTGCAGCTATATCGAGCGAAAACAATCAATTTTACTTTAAATGAATAAGAGCTGGAATTGAAGTTAGTTAAAATTGCACCATTAACAGACGCGCTGTTGTACGCAATAGAGGAATCTTTGTTTACATGGTTTACCTCGTTAGAACAAGGTAATCGTTTTGTAATCAGTCAACCAAGAATGAAGTACTGAAAATACTGATAGTGCATTGCATAATGAGCTACCTTTGAAAATTTGAACACGATATACCAGATAATCTCAGAGCAATAATGCTTTCAAAATTCGAAATTTTAGAAAGAATGAACATGATCATTAATGCTTTTGCCAAGCAAGAATTTATCAATTTTTGATGGTTAAGACCTGGCTCGTTATCGAAGCTAAAAGGCTTAAAATTGGAGTTTTGACTAAGTTCAACAAGTTCTTTTACCTTTTGAAGTGAACTTATAAATAGCTTGATGACATCTGAGAGCAAACTGGTATGTTAATAAAATAAACAGTAACCAATGGCGTCAGCAAACATTCCCTTATACCTGACACATTAGACTGGTCGAGTAATTTAAAGTGTATTTGAACACATAATTAAAGTACGCTATGTATAATTTGTGATTACCTATTTTACACTGACTTATCTACCCTTGCATGAACGTGTGTAGAGTACACGTAATGCCTCTTTCGCTCAGTTCTTCGAACATTGAGCTGCGATAAACTAAGGACGCTTTTCATTTGACAGAACTGATCGGCCGCCCGTCCGGGTATTTGGAAGGACTAACTCTACAACCCCTTCAAATATACACACTTGGAGGATGATATGTACTCCTCCAGAAGAATGCGAGGGATTATCATGCAAGTGTTCCTTCAAATTGCTGCATTTCCTTTGCAAACTGACGTTTCTGGCCGGCCAGTTCTGACAAAAGGAAAGCGCCCTAGCTAAAGACTCGTGCACGAGAAAAAGCTTCTTGAAATGTAGGAGCAAGATGCTTCTCGCTCCCTTTTGCCGCGTCACGCCCAACGAACTAAGATCGGGTTGAGACCTCAAGAAAATCTGCTTACAATCTGCTAATCGGGGTTCTACTCCGACTAATCACCGCCTCGTAAATTCTAAATAGTCAACTACTAATGCTGATTTGGTTCACTTACTCAATGTAGTGATCTCCTTTTCCTTGACAAACGCAGATTAATTCTTTGTTGTTAATTGACATGACCTAAATATTGTGGTAGTATTGTAGTTTCAATATCTAATGTGAAAACTTCTCATGCGCGGTGAAAATTAACCCACCAACAACAAAAGGAGAGAATTATTTTCTTCATCTGCCGGGGGTATCTATTAACTATGCCGAAACCAAAGACATTTTTACTCCATTTTATTTTGACTTCCGGTCAGTGTAGATCGAGAAAGAAAGAAACATTTCTGAATGATGCAATTTTGGGATCCTGTGCTTCTGGTAAATTATGCATGAAATATGACCAGCATATATGACATGCAAAATATGACCAGTGAATTGAGTCGCCACAAGTATTTTTCTTTCCCTCCCGTTCCTTATTTCGTGAATTACGTCACCCACTTTGTAGCCGTTTCTCTCTCTCTCCCGAATCTTCCTCTGCTTCAAAAGCTCAACACAGCTGCCAAACATTTCCTGAACTCTTGTCTTCCAAAATACACCTGTTTTGCAAGCTAGTCGGAGCCGAAGCCGAGCCTGCTGCGAAATTACCTTTAAAAGGTTTTGGTCTTCAATTTCTCTACATAGTTTGTCGGAACCATGATTTGGATCTCGATTCGGCACCTCCGATGGGTATTAGACAGTTTAATAGAGCGCTTTCACTCACGTGACCAGCAGCCACATCGGATTACTGAAACAAAAGAAAGTATTTGCATAAAAATAAAGTTCAATTTCCGGAGGATTAGTTTGGTACACCATCATGGCCGCCATTTCTTTGTTTTGAACACCAACATTTAGCACTAACATTTAGCAAAACAACATGAACAATATTAACCAGCTTACGAATCAACCAAGCATGCACAATGATAGAGTGGAAAATCATGAATATGTAGAAATATACAAAAAGCAATCACGAAAAAAAGTAGAAAGAAATATTCTCGTATTTGTGAACACTCCAGCAAGGACTGATAGAAGTGATTTTCCTTATTTACAAAAAGACAAGACCAGGGTGGATGTAGGATAAAATAATGACTGGTCTCCAAAACAAGAGAGAACCTGGAGAAGAGTTATCCTCAACCTTGGTTATGATGAGACTTCTTTGGTTTTCCTGATTTTTCTGGACACCACTGATGAAAAAAAGGCAAGCAAGTGGTGTCCAGAAAAATCAGGAAAACCAAAGAAGTCTCATCATAACGAAGGTTGAGGATAACTCATCTCCAGGTTCTCTCGGTGTTCCAAGATGGCGGACATGTCAAATTCCCGACCATGGGGAAGGCTCTCTGAGTCAATTTCCCGTAGGTATTTTCAAGCATCTTAGTTTTTCTAAAAATTGTCAGGATAATTGTGATGTTTCTTGTTTCAAAATTATTGATAATGCTACTTCTTTCTATCAACTCAAAATCAAGTTGAGCTGGCATATTCAGCGCTTGAAACCCGAACTCAACAAACATGTTGATCATGTCAGTTTATCATTACACTTTTAAACTTTTACCGTTATGTCAGTTGTGTTCTCTATAATATAAATTTTCCAGTTTCCAGTCTCTCATCAGCTGAAAACAATTGCAAATGGTAAGCGCCATCTCGTTGGGCGGGTTTGCTGATTTTGGAAAAACTGTTTGCATTATTCACCGGTCATCCCAACCGGTTTATTCTGACAAATGGTAAGCACCCCTAATTTCCTCGAAACTAGAAGTCCAAACATGTTTCTCCCCTAACCGTTTTCTCGTCTGCAGCTTGGCATTCTACGGAATCTTTACACGACATTTATCACTACAAAATGACAAAATGTGTTACATTTACTGTAATGCTAGTCATTAACGTTTATTTCACTGAAATCCCACACAAGTACGCATTGCGGACCTATTTTTCTATATTGCTGGCACGAGAAATATCATGTGATTACTTCGCGCGTTCGACGTGCGACATACCATTCATGTCGCTCCACGGGTTTATCCAGCGGATATCGATTAGACGCCAGGCCCGGGTTGCTCGAAGCATGGTTAGCGCTAACCAGCGTTAAATACCATGGAAACCTATAGGTTTTGATATCTCTTAACCAACGGTTAGCGCTAATCAGGCTTCGAGCAACCGGCCCCAGAGCATTTCAGGCTTACAACGCCGTCTTGGACTGATACATGTGACACCAAGGGAAGGCAACTTCGTTTTGGACGGAGTTAATAGAGAGTTTAAGAAACCACAAAAGCTACGGCGACGAAAACGTCACTTCAAAATACAAGTTTGAACTATTTTAAGTATTTCATGAGTATTCCATTTTGTTTATATTATACAATAGGGAATTTAAGA
>NC_090875.1:34761265-34788765 GCF_036669935.1 Montipora foliosa
TCTGCAGTTTTCAAGAGGATTTTCGTTTTTATGTTTCATCAATAATCTTAGGGAGTGTGCTGGCATGTTGTAGCTCTACTCCACGTATCCAACGAAGTCGCTTCGTCGGTCATTTAGCATAAGTTATACCTGTTTCCATGCTTCACGGGCTCCTCCTCGATGATCAGTTGCCAAAGTTGCTGTTTCAGAGGCTCCCAAAAAGTGGAAAAGAATAACACTTATTTGATCTACGACCGAGAAGGGAAGAGGAATGGGTCCAATACAGGTATCGAGCCCATTCCCCTTTTACTCGGTCATGAATAAAGCCAAGGCTCGTTTTTCCATCTTTCAAAGCAAATGAAGGAAAGTGCAGAGATCCATTGAAGCGGAAAAATACGTGTTGTCGTGACAGAAACTTCAATTCCATAATTAAACTATAAAATATTTTCAAGATTTTCTATGAAACTACATTTTCCTGACATGACGGTTATAATTAGATTATGCACAGTTTGCCTCAAAATAAACTGTCTTTTCCACCTGGCCTGGCGCCATCGTTCCAACCGTGAAATGACGATGAACCCCACCCAAAACCCATCTAAAAAGATCGCCCTAACGGTTATAGTCTTCCCCAGGGGGTCGGCTTGCTCAGGGGTCTACCCGGGGGCAGGATGGTATCATGCAAAATTGAATTCTTCTACCATGCATAAAGGGAAAATTCCGTACAAAATATATGACCGCGCGTTCGACACCTGTGCATATAGTCGACATCGCCCTGTAATAAGACTTGGCTAATTACAGCACAAAAATGACTGGCAACGTTTTAATCTTTTTTTGCAGTTAGTTGGTATACAGAATACTACATATAGCAAGGCTTTGTCAGCAAAAGAGTTATCAGTTACCCTGTGGTTCACAAACGAGATTATTGACGTCCTGTGCTCGTGGACTTCAAACAGCCGCTACAGCCTTTGCAGCAAGCGATGAGTCGAGGGCAACAGTTGATTATTATGGTATTTTTTAAAGACCTCTGTCTTTCAGGGCGTATTAACCGCGACACCTTAGGATATATTGCTTCGGCGGAAGAAGAATAAGTTCACTCTAACTATTGAATGAATATGCAAAGAAGGGGTTTCCCAAGCCTCTCACGACACTTCCTGTTGTTTACATGGTGTAATTTTCCGAATCCTTTATGGACAAACAAGGAAGGGGGGGGGGGGGGGGAGGGGTGTTGAAAACAAAGACCCCTAAGACCTTAAGGCAAAAATCCAGGCGTAGGCCTAGGCCTGGTTGTTAGGCTTAGGATCTTAGGGGTCTTTGTTTTCAAGACATCCCGAACAAGGGATGTCTTTTCGATATTTTGCGCTGAGTTACAATCGTGAGGTCTCAGCTCATTGTTAGCTCTTAATGACTGTAATAATTACCTCTTTTAAAGAATTTGAAGGTGATTTACCGCAGGTAATTTAAATCAAATTTTAAATAAGGCGGTGGTAATTGGGTTTTAATTAATGCTGACCCAAAATACGGTGGCTAATGTCAGGGAAGGACAAGGTTAAAAACATCAATTTGCCCGCTTTGTTTTCGTACTGTAATTGGCCAATTTTTATTGTCTATAAGATTACAGATTCACAAAGCTCCGACACCATGAGCCAAGCATTTCAGTGTTAGTTTCAACACAGGTACTGTCAAGAGAACGTCACTCACCGAGTCTTCCGCACACGATGGGCGACAGTCTCTTGCTCCCAGTGACAATAAAAACACCCACCCACCTGGTGTGCAACGAATTCGAACACAGGCCCGGTCTCTAAGTGGTTATATAAACAAAGCCATCTGACGACTGAGGCTAGATTGATGATCTTTTTCTTCAAGTTCTCTGTATTCATCGGCCTTGGATGATAATTGCAATTTGCAACAGCGTTTTCGGCCGATGCTTGTGTAGAATATCGATCCCATTGAAGCCGTTTCATGGAATTTACAGCCGTTTACAGTATCCGTCCGGCTGTTCAGTCTTCCAAGGCTCTATCTTTCCACCTTGGGATAATACGACGTGTGAGCAGACTTGTCGAAAAGACCGAATCTTGAATCGTAATTCCATAATAGCATCAACCTAATCAACATCCCATGTCTGATTGTCAACCCCATTGCCATTTGGACGTTAAATTACTAGACAGAGTTTCGTCACTTGCTCTCAAGCTGACTCTGTTCTAATTATGGCGGGCGACAACTCTTGAAGTCATATTGGCCCATTTTAAAGAGCCTCTCTAAGACAAGGAATGCTCGAGCTCGGCAGGCAGGGGTTGTTACGTCTCCAAAACGGGTATCAGCACATAAGAACCCTTCTCAGTCATAAGCCTATATATAGATTTACTCTTAGTTTCTCATCAGTAGTTGGTCGTTTAAGAAACTAAAGAGATCGAACCAGACCATAGATGCGATATCACAACTGAGCTAACTGACTTCGAAAGAGCAATATATGTACAAGATAAGAATTTTGAGTTCTTATAAATATATGTGACGTTCTAGAGTGAATTGAATATCGTATTAAACTAAATAGTTTTACAAGTGTACTTTTGCCTATTGAAAAGTTCATCATAATTGAGCAACTCAGTCTTGGTTGTTTCCTTCCTTGATATGTCTTTCAAAAACTCCCACGAACTACGAACATAAGAGCCTATCAAGTCATTGATGAAAATTGAAGTGCGGAAGCTTTTTACTCTGATAAAGCACTTCTTGCACGAATTCTTTCGTTACAAAGAATACTAATGAAGTACATCTTGTTTTTCTTTCATGTTGTTGTCTTTCTCTGTCACACAGTTTTAAGCATTACCCGTTCGCCAGTAGCTAACTTAAGTTTCTTTTTATTGGAGTTCACTGGTTCTCATATCTTTGAGTAGAGTCTTACAAGCAGTTTATTCCTTTCCTTTATACAGCATGTTATATCCCTCAACCATATTTCCCGTGATCTTGCCAGTACCCTTGTGAACAATCCTGGCATGTAACCACTCCCAATTCGGGAGCCAGCCATTGTAATTATTATTGCTGAGCCCAAAAAATTTACTCTTAGTTGTCGGTTCCTCGTCGTCTGGAATCGCCATGTAAAAATTACCACCGTTTTGTGCTCTGATAAAACTGTCTTGTCCTACAGGCCTGGATGGATGGGTTACGTTCTTCTGGAACATAATAAAACATTTCTTACCGTACCAATCAAGTTCTTTTATTGGTGAAACCAACAAAACGAAACTTCGACTGGTAATCGGCCCAGAGGCAGCAGTTCGTGAGTAGGTAACATACTCGCCGTGATCGTTAGACTCCAGTACCTCCAGGTCTGTAAAAGCTTTGTCCCATTTTGGGCGAGTATCCTGGGTGGAGGGATCTAACATCTTCAGCACATACTCGACAGGCATTTCCATGTCAAACGTGAAAAGTACTTTGACGGGGACCTCTTCCTCCGGGTATGATTTAGTCCAACAAACAGACCCAGGACCTTTCACTGCCTCCTTCCATCCACCTTTCTCCAAATCCTCTTTATACCACTTAGCTCTCGCGATCTCCTTTTGGAAGTCGAATGATGAGGACGTTTGCTCTTGGGCCTGCATAGCTGTTTACTCTGCAATAAACAGGTTAACAGACTTTTAACAGAAGAGTAGAGTAGAAATCTCTATTTAATCACGAAAGTCCTATCATACAAATGGTCTTCCTAAGAGTTGTGAGTCATGATTATTACTGATTTTACTAAACTAGAATTTAAATTCTAAATCCTAAATTACATGTAAGAATAAAATATCACTGAAAACTTAAAAATATATAAAAAGGTTAAGTCTCTGTTACGAGCCTATAAAGGACCGGCGCTTATCTCCGGTTTCTGAAGCATGAAGCGACGAGGAGTATTTATACTCCCCCCTGGATGGGATGCTAGTCCATCGCAGGGTTACCCCCAGCATTTTCGCCGGTACCCATTTATACACCTGGGTTGAGAGAGGCACCGTGAGAGTAAAGTGTCTTGCCCAAGAACACAACACAATGTTCCCAGCCAGGACCCGAACCCGGACCAATGAATCCGGAGTCGAGCACTCTAACCGAGAGGCCATGAGGTCACTGCACCTCCCATATATGTGAACACTTGAAATATCGGTAAAAATTCGCCTCTAATACAGTGAATCTTATACATTATCACAGCCAGCTGTTTTAATTTTTGGTTTTTCTAACTTTTGCCAGCCTAACTCATCCGGCAAATCACACGAACGACCGATAACTGGAAAGAGTGATAATCCTGGCAGTATTATTTTGTAGCTTTTGCAAGCAATAGCCAATGTGCTCGCTTTGTTTTTGACGGACTTTTGAGCATGACTTGGATTCTAAATCATCGCCTAAGCATAATTATTAAAAATTGGATCATTGGATAATGCAAATTTACAGTTTAGATTGGCTTATTCATCATACTATATGAGCTAATATACCATGCTCTACAAATATCAGAAACTGTACGCATCCGTTTTTTTTCTTTTTTTACAAAATAAAGTAGGGAAGATATATCCATAATTTGTGGTCGTTTTCAAGAGAAACCCCTTAAAATTTCTCTTGGCGCTTTTGATAAAACAATTATCCCACTCGCGCTTGCTGGATATGAAATGATTATTGTCAACTCCGCGCTCTAATAGTAATAGTAATAGCAATAGTAATAGTAATAGTAATAGTAATAGTAATAGTAATAGTAATAGTAATAGTAATAGTTTAATCACTTATATAGCACTATTAACATATTCTCATCAACAACGCTTTACATACAATAAGTTATACATAATAAGAATCAATACAAAGAAATAGTCAATTTTAACTGATCCAGATAGCCTAGGGAAATTCAGAAATATAAAAGGATTAGAACTACAGTGGGCAAAGAAAGCCTCTTTGAAAAGATGGGTCTCAATTCCTCTTTGAAGACAGCCAGCAACTGAATGTCACGTAACTGAGCAGGCAGGCTGTTACACAGCGCAGGAGCCGCTGCATGAAACGATCTTGCACCGATTAAAGAAAGAACTTTTTTCTAAGGACAGTAGACTATCGTTTGACTTAAGATGGTATGATGACTTTTTCCTTGTGTTAACTATATCAGTAAGGAATGAAGGGGTAGTTTCTAAAGAAACTGTGGTGCTGCGTCGGTGGGGAAGTAGTATACAAAAATTTGGTTTTATCAACGGAGTTGATAATGTAAATTGGCCACCGTACAGAGATTCTAAAAGCTGACGTTTCGAGCGTTAGCCCTTCGTCGCTCTGACGAAGGGCTAACGCTCGAAACGTCAGCTTTTAGAATCTCTGTACGGTGGCCAATTTACATTATCAACTCCGTTGATAAAACCAAATTTTTGTATATCAGTAAGGGCCCGATATTACATGGCGAGTTTCAGCCCGGGCTGAAGTTTCGATCCGCCCTCCGGGCTGAAATTTTGTTGCGATTACATGGTGAATTTAAGCCCGGGCGCAAAACGCAGATTTGCATGAGAAAATTTACTAAGATGCGAAACACAATTGATGCGCATGCTCACGTTTCTTTTTCAGCCCAAATTTCATGGACTTTTGCGCATTTTTCAGCTCGTTTGGCCGGGATGAAAATAATAGCCCGGTTTCTGAAACCGGGCCAGGATTTTCAGCCCGGTCTGTAATTCACCTCAGACTGAAACCTTCTCCATGTTATCGCCACTTTCATTTCAAGAAGGTTTCTTTCAGAACACAGGCTGAAATCTCAGCCCGGGCTGAAATTCTCCATGAAATCGGGCCCTAAGATAAGGTGGAGCTAATCCGTGTCTCACTTTAAAAGTTGAGAGTAAAATCTTCAAATGGATACGCAAGCAAACTGGCAACCAATGAAAATCGTACAGAGCTCTTGTTATGTGCGAGTATTTGCAATGGTCATTAATTATTAACCTACCTGCAGCGTTTTGCAACACATTGGAACTTAGTTATTTGCATTAAAACAATGGATATCCTGTTCACTGAAGCATGATACAGTCCATTTGTATTGTTACATACCTAGACTAGTTAGTTTGTTTTCCCTCGAGTCCTGATATTTCCCACGACTTCGTCGCGAGAAACATCAGGATTCTCGGGAAAACAAAACTAGCTGTTTCCCTCGGGACCACAAGGGTGCGCTCGATTGACCGTATTCCGGAATAGGAATACATGGAATATAATTTAGAAATCCTTCGTTTTTACGGCGATTCACGTTAAAATTGTCAAACATCGGGTAAAATGCTATTTATAACATATTTTTATTATCCTTGCTGGTTCGAAACGCGCCAAAGATACCGTTTTAATCATCACGCCACGTATAGGGTCAATCGAACGCACCCTAAGTGTATATTGGATTGCATCATGGGATTGTGCAAGTTGTGAATGCACTTAGTATTATGCAAAAAATAATATGCTGCATTACATGTCTTAGTTACAGGAGTAGCCATTGTCAAAACACGACCCCAAATTCCTTGCACATTACACCGGATTAATGTTAAAATCCCCACAGTGAAACTGCATTCATCAATTTTGCTAGATTGCTGTCTTGTTCCAATCAATAGAAATTCTGTCTCTTCATCTAAGTGCAAGGGCGTGTTGTCCTAAGTAGCGTGTGTATGTATATATGGAAAGAACTCAAGTGAGGCTATCGCTACTGTGTGCATGTGATGGATGAAGAACCTTCGCTGATCCACAGAATCAGGAACTTCTTATGCAACACCCAAGGACAGAGAAAAATCTCTGACCCGGGTGGGAATCGAACCCACGACCTCCGGATAGATCACCGTTGCTCTACCGACTGAGCTACAAGGCCAGACGGGATCAGGCCGTGGGAGTTTGAGGACAAATCGGCTCGGCCCAAGCCAAGTACTAAGTGCAAGTGCGTGTTGTCCTAAGTAGCGTGTATATGTATATACGGAAAGAACTCAAGTGAGGCCATCGCTACCGTGTGCATGAGATGGATGAATATGAAGATGTTTCTTCATCATTGATCATTAATTTGTCCTTAATCGTCCAGTTACTGTTTCTGATATCAGTAATGCAACTGTTCATAGCTATCTAACATCTCATATCCAACGCTTGCTCGTGGAATAATTGTTAATTGTTATATACGTAGACTTTCTCTCAACAAAACGAGCACTGTGATTGGTTGAATCTTGTTGATTCTTGGTCACGCGCCCCTGGTCAAATTTGAATGCAGTATATTTTGCGATTATGTCCTGCAATTTTGAGACTACTTACAAAGAACTAGTTGCTAGCAGGAAAGACTTGCGGTTATCTAGCTGCTCGGACTTGTAACTATATCCTACATGTAATGTTTCTAAATAAAATTGAAAGAATTTTGTAAATATAATGGGAATGTGAATGTCAATAAATTAAAGTTGTATGAAGTTGTAAGTTGTATAAATGTATCCCGACCGGGAGATAATTCCGCAGCCGCTGTATTGCCCGCACCGGATACAACAGCACTGTATAATATATAACAAAGCACTCAATGTCTGGTCCCTTGGGAAACTAGTTAGTTTTGTTTTCCCTGGACTCCTGATGTTTCCCTCGTGTTCGTCTCGGGTAGCACGAGGACTTTCGGGAAAACAAAACCAACTGTTTCCCTCGGCACCATACATTAACTATATATTTATACCTTCTATTTAGCATTAATTAAAGCGTCGTTTCAGAACTTTCAAAACGGAGAACCAACCATCATATGTCCGCGAGTGTGAAATATTTCGCATGCCAATCAATGGGGTAGACCTTCATTTACCGGACTAAAATGGCGGAGCACAAGAGAACCATTGTTATTCCAATTAATTAATGCTAATTAAATGCTAATTATGCCAATTAATGCTAATTAGGTATTGTTATGTTCGCTTTGTTCTTTTGTTTTAAGGACATTTATCATTTCGGATCCGGTATATGAAAGACCAGCCAATCAATGATTCACCTTCACAGCTTCTCTCGTTGTTTAGACATTCCAGATTTCATCTCTTCCCTCGGAAATTCACTTGTTTTTCTTGAAATCTTGTCGCATGGGAAAATTAGTCGACGGTAATATAGGAAAGAAATTTTGGGTGACTTTCGTTAACCGTCCTAAAATGACGGAGGACAAAGCTAATAGCCCATTTTCGATATGTTAAAATTCAGTCCTAAACAAAAGGCATCTTTTCGAGGCTCTGGGGAATGAACTCATACAAATCCTTATGTTTATTCGCTAGAGCCTCGAGATGATGACTTTTCTTTAGGAATGAATTTTGATCTATCGAAAGTGGGCTATTAGGTATTGTTATGTTCGATTTGCTCTTTTGTTTTATCGACATTAATTATTTCAATGAACGAAATGATATATGAAATGAATCATATACTGAACTGCGGATATGAAATTAAGTAAAGCTATGATCCTCGCAGTTATGGTCGCAATTTTAGCAATTGCGTAGAGAAGCCTGAAAAATTCAGGTGCGACGCTCTAAACAAATGAGTTATGAAGCCACTGACGCTGAGAGCTGGTCATTTTTGGGTTCTAATTTTCTTGTGAGGAATGAATAAATGAACAAAATGATATAATAAATGGATCATATACTGAACTGCGTGTATGAAATCAAGTAAAACTATGATCCTCGCAGGTATGGTCGCAATTTAGCAATTGCGTATCGCGAGGTCACGGGTTCAAACCGGAATTTTTCAGGCTTCTCTACGCAATTGTTAAAAATGCGACCATAACTGCGAAGATCATAGCTTTACTTGATTTCATATCCGCAGTTCAGTGTATGATTCATTTCATATATCATTTCGTTCATTGGTTCATTCCTCACGGGAAACTAGAACCCACAAATGACCAACTCCCAACGTCAGTGGCTTCATAGCTCAATTGGTTAGAGCGTCGCACCGGTATCGCGAGGTCACGGGTTCAAACCCCGTTGAGGTCCTGAATTTTTCAGGCTTCTCTATGCAATTGCTAAAATTGCAACCACAACTGCGAGGATCATAGCTTTACATGATTAATCATTTCGGATCCGGTATATGAAAGACCATCCGAAATTTTTGAGGGAAAGAGTTTCCATTGTTTTTCTTTGTTATTCACCAACTATTGTTTCAGCCCCACTTTCCTTGTGAAGAAGATTCTGTGTTTCTTTGGCCCGAAATTCACGAAACAGCATTCAACTCGGCAAAGATCCTCATTGCTTCATCGACCACGTTACGCTACTATGATCCAAACCTACCAGTCACGCTTCAAGTAGACGCATCCGAAAATGCCATTGGTGGAGTTTTATTACAAGAGGACAGGCCAGTTTGTTTCACTTCACACACCCTTAATAGCACCTAAAAGAATTATGCTCAAGTCGAGAAAGAGTGCAGTAAAAAATTCAGTTTTTGACTGCTCATAACAGAGTTGTCAACACTCGCAACCCGGAGCGCTTTTCTCACGAAAACTACCAGTCTCCTATACCGGCTATGAAAGAACCTACCTTTTGCATCATGTTGATTAACGGTGCATTTTTTGTGACTAATTTTTCGCTCAATACAATGATCGCTTCTTACACTTGAGCTTTAAATGAGAGCTGCAAATATCACGTTAATAAAGGTTCATTCAAAACATTCCAGTTGATGACTATTATTTCCGACTTAATTTTATGCAAGTATTTGGACTGAACACGCAATTCGAAAAAGGTAATTTTTGAGTGGCATGCCTAGTAACCATCGCACATACGGCGTTCACACTTTAATTTTTAACTGGAATCCTCAGGCTAAATCATCTTTATTTGATTTCAGTATTCAAGGACGCGTTTTCTCTCGACAACAAGTAATTTTGGAGCATTAGCCCACGTGGTGCTCATGTTTGCAATTGTTGTTTGCAAACCGTTCAAAGTATTTTGTTTTACAAAAGCAACGTTTTGCTTACGTATCCTCTCGTGTGCATCATAGTTGCTTTTGTGGTCGCAGTTTTATTCTTTTAATATTCATAGTTGACTCATCGTTTAGATGCTCATAAAGACAAACTCATTTGCATTTGCAGCTATATCGAGCGAAAACAATCAATTTTACTTTAAATGAATAAGAGCTGGAATTGAAGTTAGTTAAAATTGCACCATTAACAGACGCGCTGTTGTACGCAATAGAGGAATCTTTGTTTACATGGTTTACCTCGTTAGAACAAGGTAATCGTTTTGTAATCAGTCAACCAAGAATGAAGTACTGAAAATACTGATAGTGCATTGCATAATGAGCTACCTTTGAAAATTTGAACACGATATACCAGATAATCTCAGAGCAATAATGCTTTCAAAATTCGAAATTTTAGAAAGAATGAACATGATCATTAATGCTTTTGCCAAGCAAGAATTTATCAATTTTTGATGGTTAAGACCTGGCTCGTTATCGAAGCTAAAAGGCTTAAAATTGGAGTTTTGACTAAGTTCAACAAGTTCTTTTACCTTTTGAAGTGAACTTATAAATAGCTTGATGACATCTGAGAGCAAACTGGTATGTTAATAAAATAAACAGTAACCAATGGCGTCAGCAAACATTCCCTTATACCTGACACATTAGACTGGTCGAGTAATTTAAAGTGTATTTGAACACATAATTAAAGTACGCTATGTATAATTTGTGATTACCTATTTTACACTGACTTATCTACCCTTGCATGAACGTGTGTAGAGTACACGTAATGCCTCTTTCGCTCAGTTCTTCGAACATTGAGCTGCGATAAACTAAGGACGCTTTTCATTTGACAGAACTGATCGGCCGCCCGTCCGGGTATTTGGAAGGACTAACTCTACAACCCCTTCAAATATACACACTTGGAGGATGATATGTACTCCTCCAGAAGAATGCGAGGGATTATCATGCAAGTGTTCCTTCAAATTGCTGCATTTCCTTTGCAAACTGACGTTTCTGGCCGGCCAGTTCTGACAAAAGGAAAGCGCCCTAGCTAAAGACTCGTGCACGAGAAAAAGCTTCTTGAAATGTAGGAGCAAGATGCTTCTCGCTCCCTTTTTCCCGCGTCACGCCCAACGAACTAAGATCGGGTTGAAACCTCAAGAAAATCTGCTTACAATCTGCTAATCGAGGTTCTACTCCGACTAATCACCGCCTCGTAAATTCTAAATAGTCAACTACTAATGCTGATTTGGTTAACTTACTCAATGTAGTGATCTCCTTTTCCTTGACAAATGCAGATTAATTCTTTGTTGTTAATTGACATGACCTAAATATTGTGGTAGTATTGTAGTTTCAATATCTAATGTGAAAACTTCTCATGCGCGGTGAAAATTAACCCACCAACAACAAAAGGAGAGAATTATTTTCTTCATCTGCCGGGGGTATCTATTAACTATGCCGAAACCAAAGACATTTTTACTCCATTTTATTTTGACTTCCGGTCAGTGTAGATCGAGAAAGAAAGAAACATTTCTGAATGATGCAATTTTGGGATCCTGTGCTTCTGGTAAATTATGCATGAAATATGACCAGCATATATGACATGCAAAATATGACCAGTGAATTGAGTCGCCACAAGTATTTTTCTTTCCCTCCCGTTCCTTATTTCGTGAATTACGTCACCCACTTTGTAGCCGTTTCTCTCTCTCTCCCGAATCTTCCTCTGCTTCAAAAGCTCAACACAGCTGCCAAACATTTCCTGAACTCTTGTCTTCCAAAATACACCTGTTTTGCAAGCTAGTCGGAGCCGAAGCCGAGGCTGCAGCGAAATTACCTTTAAAAGGTTTTGGTCTGCAATTTCTCTACATAGTTTGTCGGAACCATGATTTGGATCCCGATTCGGCACCTCCGATAAATATAAGTATCCTAAAAGAACGGCGATGGGTATTAGAGAGTTTAATAGAGCGCTTTCACTCACGTGACCAGCAGCCACATCGAATTACTGATACAAAAGAAAGTATTTGCATAAAAATAAAGTTCAATTTCCGGAGGATTAGTTTGGTACACCATCATGGCCGCCATTTCTTTGTTTTGAACACCAACATTTAGCACTAACATTTAGCAAAACAACATGAACAATATTAACCAGCTTACGAATCAATCAAGCATGCACAATGATAGAGTGGAAAATCCTGAATATGTAGAAATATACAAAAAGCAATCACGAAAAAAAGTAGAAAGAAATATTCTCGTACTTGTGAACACTCCAGCAAGGACTGATAGAAGTGATTTTTGCTTATTTACAAAAAGACAAGACCAGGGTGGATGTAGGATAAAATAATGACTGGTCTCCAAAACAAGAGAGAACCTGGAGAAGAGTTATCCTCAACCTTGGTTATGATGATCATAACCAAGGTTGAGGAAACTCATCTCCAGGTTCTCTCGGTGTTCCAAGATGGCGGACATGTCAAATTCCCGACCATGGGGAAGGCTCTCTGAGTCAATTTCCCGTAGGTATTTTCAAGCAACTTAGTTTTTCTAAAAATTGTCAGGATAATTGTAATGTTTCTTGCTTCAAAATTATTGATAATGCTACTTCTTTCTATCAACTCAAAATCAAGTTGAGCTTGCATATTCAGCGCTTGAAACCCGAACTCAACAAACATGTTGATCATGTCAGTTTATCATTACACTTTTAAACTTTTACCGTTATGTCAGTTGTGTTCTCTATAATATTGTTGGTTCATTTGAATTTTGTTCATTTGTAACGAACATTTAATCTACAAAGAATCACTGTATTGATAGTTATATAAATATACATACGAATTATCTTATTAAAATTTTAAATGTTACACTCACTATGGTTGAAGATGATGTTTGAAACATCGAAACATGTTCCTTAAACTCAAATGTGTCGTTGTATTTTTAAAAATATAATTAATTTGTAAAAGTATAGTTTAGGTACAGTGTTGTAAGCTGGAAGCAACGAATACTCTTAGCTGACAATTGCATTTCCTGCTGATTTATCCAGCTTTTAATTATCGTAAACAAATTCTCCTCTGCTACTAGCGACTGCTACTAGCGGCTGATGTATAAAAGTAGACAGCATTGACCTCTTCGTAGAACGCAAATATTTCATGAGTCTCTGAAGTAGTGCGTTCATGTCTGAAGCGCGTTGACTCTAACACATTTTGGCAGTTAATTGCAAAATATTTGGTGACTGAGAAACTCATAGGCTCAAATGCACCCAATTGTAATGCGTCACAAGCCCTAACCTGCAAAATGTTTACTTCAGTGACTCTTAATTCTGTCAATCACCGCCCCTCCTTCTCTTGTGATAACCTGGGGCAATGTCCAGCTCTGTCTGCTGACTGGGAAATACACAAACCACAGAAAACGTCACTTCAAAATACAAGTTTGAACTATTTTAAGTATTTCATGAGTATTCCATTTTGTTTATATTATACAATAGGGAATTTAAGATCTACAACGGCGACGGTCGACGAAAACGTCACCTCAAAATATAACTTGGCGAAGTCTTTCGCATTTATTCAGTCTCATTCACGTCCTAAAATATGAGCGAAGTATCCTAAATATAAATTGGTACGAGCGGTTTGAAAATTAAAATAGAGAATGAAAGATTCTATGTTGCGTGCTTGCGTTGTCGTCAAAACTCAAACTTAGTCAGTTCACGTCGTCGTTATGCAGAGGACCGCTACGATGCTTGCTAAAATTTATTTATGCTCTTTTAACAAATGATATTATTGCTTTGAGGCGTTGTCGTAATCGTAGCCGTCGTCGTTTCTTAAATTAGCTAATACGAATTTGAAGTGACGACTGAGACTGAAAGATTCACTGTAGTTTGTCCACGTTGTCGTCAAAACCTGAACTTTGGTCATTTCACATAGTAGTTTTGACGAGTACGATAGAAAATTGTTAAAAAATGCGTGCCGCACGTGCAGCACGATCATTTTGGTTCTTTTAACCAATAATATGACTGTTTTTTGGCATTGTCGTTGCCGTAGCTGTCGTCTCTTCTTAAATTCTCTAATACCTGGATGGGTGACCGGTTCGGTAATACCACGTGCTGTACACGCAGACGAGGGAAGTCAAGGCTTTCCTGCAAGACCATCTACTGATATCCCACAAAACTGATATTACAGTTATAACAAATAGTAGTCTGTGTTTTTAATGATTTATTGGCAACAAGATACCAGTCAAAATAGTTGTAATGTGATGCCTTCATTACTGAACAAATGCTAGGAAAGGGCGCTAAACTATTCTCCCCAAAATATACAACTACTTTCAAATCCTCGTCGATGACAAAACAGGAATCAAACGCATCCCACTGATCCTTGATTACTGCTAGTTAATAATATACAGGAGAAAAAATCAGGATAAGCAGAAACCACGTACGCCTACCTCGCCAAAAATTGTCATCCAGGGATCGCCTTTTCATTGCCTATCTGTGACTTCCTTTGATTATTGACCAATCAGAATTCTTGGTTTTTTTACAATATTGGCACCGAACTGCCTCTTTTCCGCACTGTGTTACCTGGAAACTGCATTGCACTTATCCAATCAGAATGGAGAAATTTTCTCATGTATATTATTAAACCAATAATATTCGCGCCTTGTAGCGTTGTCTTTTTCTGTACCCGTCATCGTTACTTACGCTCCCTATTTTTAGCTATTTTCTCAACGCTGCTCTCCCCTGTTACAATCAAAGCCCTCGTTATCTTTAATTGAGATAGTTGCAGTAGTGTAGCAACTTTCGTAACCTGCTATTTTTTAGTATTGAAAGAAGCTTCTTTAGCTTTGAAGGCAAAGTCGTTGTTTCAATTGTTTATTCTTTTGTTTTTTGCGTGGGTAGTGAGTCAGTCACATCATACGTTCCAAGAGCTGCTACATCACCCAACAGTCGACGAACAAAAGTTGTTATTACATGCTGGCATCTTATATCAGAGATTTCTCGGTACTCTGTAAACAATATATACATAGAGGATATTACACGGTGGCGAGAAGACATGAATTTTATGTTCGAGTGGCAAGGACAATATCTCACGAGTGAGCGAAGCGAACGAGTGAGATATTGTTCTTGCCACGAAAACATAAAATTCATATCTTCGAGCCAACGTGTAATGTTCTTTTTATTATATGGAGACTAAATTTTGAATATTTCCGATTTTATTGTGTTTCAAAGTAGTCAAGTTTTACAAATACAGCTGGGCTTTATAAAAAAGGCGGGAAAAAAAAGGCGGGAATCGTGACGTCATTGAACGATACGACTCTCACAAAGGTGACATACGGAAAATACGCCACTCGGGTCCCGGATGTAGTGGCGTATGGAATCTACGAGTGGTTTAGTTCCCAGTAAAACACTCTCCTCCATATAATAAATGAAAATATCTTCTTTTTTTTTTCAGAGAGCGCGAGTCCATTAATCCATAACAGCAAACAACATTCACTTACAATTGGATCCAAGGAATTGTTTGTTTGAATTTTTGCGTGCATGAAGGTGAAATTAAGGGGGCTCTCAACGGCTCTTCATTAGTACAGTGGGTTTCCTAAACAAAAGAATTGCAACACTGTCCATCCTTTTGGTAAGTTTGATATTTGAGTAATACTATCGTCAGGCAAATTTGTTACAGTGTCTGTGAGTCCCCAACTGTTGCCATGGCAACGGTACGACACTCTCAAAAGACCCTCTAAAACTCAGTTTTTGGAAAATATCTTAAAATTTAACTCGGTTACCTGGTATTCACTCCTATTGCGTGTTATAAGAACAATTCTTCTGGCAGAACTTGAAATATTTATGAAAACACTGCTGGAAGATGGAAGAAAAATTTACTGGATAAATTTCCTTTATTAAAGAATCCCGGGCTTACTTATATGCAAAACGGCGAGCGCGCACTGTACACACAAGAGACTCCTCAGTTACTCTTATGTAGTGTGTGCCTTGTCACTACAAGCGCAGTTTAGAATTACATCTGCGCTGAATATTCAATCTTTGGCTTGCACCTGACGTCATTAACAGCCATGTCGGTGTACTGAACCAACCCAGTCTCCACCCAATTAATGTATACAGTCAACAATGGTAACTGAAGACTGTTAATGTAGAGAGTCTGGATTTTCATTTCATTATGATAGCGGACAGTCTCGTTCCGAGGCCTTTCAGCGCTTAATCGCAAGAAACGTGAGGCGTGGGACCGGGCGCGATAGCACGAGGCCGTCCTCGGGGAATCTTCCCGACCCGCTTGACCGGTGACATCACATCTGATCCGCGTGAGGACGACTGGGAACTAGGCTGGATCGCGGGGTGCTCTTGGGGGTTCCACCAAATTAGATACAGGTCCAATTTTGACATCCAAAACAAAGTGTCCCTTTAAGCGTAAGCCTTTGCTAACTATTTGCTAGGTTAGCATTGCCTTTAGCTTAAGATATGTGAAGCTGTTTTCTTTCTTAAAAATATCAAGTAACAATGAGAGCGACCCGCAGATAGCATAGCTAATCGAGACCGGTCGTTGGATAGATTCAACTATGTAAGATTCAAAGTAGGACCTGCGTCTAATTACGTGCATTTCAAGAGCACCCGCGATCATAATGAAATGAAAATGTAGACACTCTAGATTAACAGGCTTCAGTTACCATTGTAGACAGTATACATTATTAGGTGGGGGATTGGGTTGACTAAACAATAGCAAAAAAGTCTTTTGGGAATTTGGCTCTATTGTTATGCAAAACGCAAGCGACATTTTGCTTTTGTTTTTTTGGCCGCCTAATCACGAGAGTGCAAACTAAAAATGTGTGGTTGCCACATTTTATACGATGAAAGGGCAGTTTGTTACTGAATGTCGCAATCATCGTGTCACTAGGGTAGGTCACGGAGCAAAATTTCGATATATTGCTCAACGTTTCTAACAAATTTCATTTCCGGTTTTCGTGAATTAGGGTCACATTTTAATTTTCGGTTAACCGTTTTGACTCATGAGCTGACGCGAGCTGCCTAAGTATCGCTTGTGTGGCTTACGCGCGAGCGCTTAGCTGAAAACCCTTTCGAGCCTCCTTAAGTTTCGTAACTCACAAGGAGCCAATCAAGCGCGACCACTTTGTGGCGCAATGCATTTAAATTTGATGGTGCAACAAAAGCAGCCAGCGACGACGTAACGGGCAACTCGCTTTTCTGAGCAAAAAAATGGTTCCCAGCTACCAGAGCTGCCGCTTCGATCTCTCCGAGATAAGATCGAAGTTGACTCTTCAAACAGGTGAAAATACAGAGGATAGCTCTGAAATTAAGAACGCTGATTTTGGCGGTTTGTGTGGAAATCGCTGTGTTTAGCACTGAAATGTCTATTGCCAAATCAAAAATCATAAGATGGCTGAAAGCTGGACATTTTGCATAAGCAAACGTTGGATTGGAGTCACAGGTGATAATCATAAGGTTTTCCATGTCACAAAAGTTCCCTGACTACAGTAATCCCATGATTTCTTAGTTTAATTTAGACGATTAATTTTTCATCTTTAATCTTTACTTACTTTTATAATTATTAATTGAGCAATTACATTCAAATACAAAGCATAAACACAAGTAAACATTTTGGTCGTCCTTTGCAAAAGGTATTAACTGGACTTATTTAATTGCAATAAAAATGTTTCGAAAACGTTTGCTACTGGTTTTCATAGTTGTACTTTTTTAAGCAGTTGAACTTCAAGCGTTCTCTTCTCCTTTCAATGATTCACTGAGCATTCGAGACATTGATAAGAATTACCAAACTTTTTTCCTTGTCTGCTTTTTTAACGGTAGACGACTAAGCTAAGAAGACGCTCTTCTTAGGATGCGAGCATCTGTTTTCACTCAAGACACAGCGTTTGTGTTCAGCTCTATTATGATTTAAACGTTCGCTTTTCGTTCAATTTGTTCCAGACATGACCGATGCTCTCATTGGTGAAGGATTTTATTCAGTTTTCACAGGGATATCAAAGCAAAAACGAAACAGGAAATGCAAATTTTTGCCTTTTTTTTTGGATATTACCATGAGGGTAGTCGAATGTTTTTTTCCGTTAAGGGACACCAACATGAATAATATGATCAATTTGCCCGAGTTCTGATTTACTGGAGCCTGGGTCCCATTAGTGCGACCCAACAGAAAAATCATGGAAGTTGCCAAGTTTCATTTTTAATAAGTAGTAAAAACTTCTCTACGCGAACTTTTTGTGTACATGCGGATTTAAGTATACGTAAATGGAATCTTCTCATTTTATGGAATAAGATAACTGGCCAAAAAAAAAATAAAAAATGCGCAAATCGCAAATCCAGGACCTGCATGTACATGCGTCATAGTGGTCATTCGATCTCAGTATGAATAGACGAGTCAAAAAATGTTTAAGTGCACGGTAAGTATGCAAAGGTGCTCATAAACCCTTAAAAAGTTGAATTTTCTATAAAAGTGGCATTCCCGTCACTAGAGCCTCGCATCTTATGTCAGCGCATGACCCAAGTCTCTGGGAAACTCTTGTAAGAGAACATGCGCCGTAGGTTCTTATAGCCAAAATCTTACGGCCCCTGCTCACTCCTCGTGCTGACATGAATGCACCAATCAGAGACACTTTTCATTGTGATAACAGAAGAAGTTTCGCCTGCGCAAATGCGAACTGAATGCAACCTCTTCTCTACCGTTGAGCGTCTTATGAATACCATCATTTTCGTTATTATGATTCAAGAACCAATGTCTGTTAAAGTGGTGTCGTACCAAGAGCAGTGAGAACGAAAGGAAAGCCTGAAAAATTCAGTCTTGAACGGTATTGGAACCCATGACCTCTGCGATAGCGAAACTGGTGCAGTGCTACATCAGTTGAGGATAGTTAAAGGACCCTAATTTGCATACAGCTCTACTCGTTGATTATATCTGCTCTTATCAAAACGTAAAACTAAACCGGCTGATAACATAGAAAAAGGGAAGGCTTGTGCTTTTGGCATACCAAATGAGAAACTTAGGCTACCAAACCCTCAGGCAAAGAAAATGAGACATTGCTTATGGAACAGAGCCAACTGTTTTATTTCAACTCAATTACAGCTACTGAGAACTTATTAAAATGCCTTGTGAGCCTCTTAAAAATCATTTGGTCTGATCTTCATTTCAGACCTTTTGGCTGAGTAGTCGTAGCCCTTCCATTTGTACCAGTTAATACCGGACCAAGCGGATCCAGAAGGGTGATTACCATGGTAGTAGATCCCATTCAAGGAAGCCCTAACGCAAGAGTTGAACCACCAGGCAGCCCCTTTGTAATGAACAGAACAGCTTTTAGGGTAATTATCATTGTCACGATCTTTCGTGGAAAACGCTGCACCGCGGTGGTAGCTTAACGAATCACCAGCAGTCCCTACGAAAGGAAACACATGCAGTCACTGTTACAAAAAAAATATATAGCTTATATGACACGAAAAATGTTTTTCGCTTTTTTATTTCAGTGATATCTAAAATAAAGGTATACGGATTTAAAAATAAGAAAATTTTCTTTTTCTATGATTTTTTAGCTCCCGAATTAATGCTCAATTTCACTAAAAATTGTCCTTGGGACTGGGGCGAGAATTTGACTCGACGTCACATGGTTTGATATTTCTCACTTCTCCAAGTTTCCTCACATCATCAGCCCCGCCTTTTCGAGTGTGTTTCCTTGTCTATTTATTCAGAAAGCAGCGAATCTTCTATTTCATGATAAGAGCGAAGGGTTCTGAAGAATGGATAGAAAGCAAAATAGTGGAGAGTTTAAGCAAATACAACGGCAACGGCAAAGAAAACGTCATTCCAAAATATAAATCAGCTCTATCGCAAATATTGAGCGATTATTCCGACTTGTTCACCTTGTACAATACCGCGAACTATCCTGTAACGGGTTGGGTACGAACGGTTTTAAAGTAAAAATAGCAAATGAATGGTTCGTTGTTATATGCTCACGATGTTGTCGTCAAAACCGCAAATTTGGTGATTTCACGTTGTTGTTTTGTGGAGTACGGCAAAGAAATGCACGGAAATTCGTGCTGCACGTGCAGCACGAGTATTTTTCCTTTTTTAACCAATCATATTCTTGCTTTATGGCGTTGTGGCTGCTGTAACCGTCGTCTATGCTTCAACTCCCTATTAACAAGAGGAGCCGCTTACAGATAAAGAGGACAATAACGAAGAAGAAAGAGACGTCGATGGTCTTACACCAGACGTTTTGGCATGGAGGCGAGACATAATGGAACTGTGAGCGTGTAGTCCTGGTATAAGTAACATTATTGCAGAATAGTTTCTTTTCTCTTCCTTCGTGCGTATTGTAATAACTTGAGGATTGTTTGCAACATTTCTTTGTTTAAGAGCAGGTGCCGATGTGAATCCTCTAATACCGACTTATCAGCTGACTTATTAGTAGGATCACTCGAATTTCGTTGCTGTAGAGAAGTAACCAGTGCCATATCTTTTGACCAACCTGAGACAGGATCGTTGAAGCGTGATGAAATGCTTTTCCGAAAGAAAATAAAGGATGCGTTGAAGCGGAGCAATGCAATACAATACAATACAATACAATACAATACAATACAATGGCAATACAATACAATACAATACAATACAATATTTAAACTATTCCTTGTTGAAAAGGTTAAAAAATAGTTGGTTCGCTTTTTGCGGAAGTCTTCCCACGTTTTTACAAGTAAAGTGCTGAAGTCCCGCGCGATTCCCTCTTTTTTTCGTGAGGACTTTTTTGTTGCTGACGGTTAAATCAGACAATGACTTGATTACACGAACATACGAGCTATGTTGTAACAAATTTCGAATAAATTAGTAGGGAAAAGTATGCGTCAATCTTTAATGTCAAAGTTGGAGGGAACGATTTTATTCAACAACTAAATTTTAACGTAACCGATTCAGCGCACACAAAAGACTGAAGGGTTTTTGATAAGGAAAGGTTCTTGGTTGATCAGTGGGATCTGAAAGTAAAAATACAAAACTCCGCATGATCCATTTGCTTTCTTTGCATTCTCGATACGGAATTAGAGAGTTAAGTGTGCAAACAGCACGCACGGGCTAAAACAAATATTTTTTTATTCGGCCTTAAATCTCTGTGTTTAAGGCTCATTGGTCATTTTGTTTTCATGTGAAATGAATGAAGGCGGCAAAATTTTACAGTGACAAAACTCACCGGAATAAGTTCCGAGGGCTAATTTGTAGTTGGTTCTCTCACTTGATACAGCGAAAAAGTCGTATTCAGCATAAGCAGTTCTTCCTTTCATGTCTTCGAGTTCCACACGAAGTCTGCTGTTTGTTTTGGTCAAGCGATAAATCTTGTCCAATCCGAGCCAAAACTCGCCATTCAAGTTACCAAAGCCGCGCTTGTAGTCACTCCACCCTCGAATGAAATCAACTGATCCGTCAAGTCTCTTCTGGAACACTGTCCACCCTCCCCCAGCGGTTTTTTGATCACAATAGACGTCGAAGGCATCAGAACCATCTGGATCGATTGTGTACACACCGCTGATTTTGTACCCAGACTTGTAAAGCTCAGCGCAGTTTTTCTTGGCTGAAACAAAATAATATAAAATTAAATCTGGGGATAATCGCTAAACCTTCCCACTCCGTCCGTTTTTTTGGGAGGGGGGATGAGATGGTTGATTCCTTGTTAGATAATTAAATTGAATGGTCGAGTGCTTATAATTTGAAGCAGATATTTCATTAATCTGAGATTTCCAAAATGGAATAATTATTCGCTTACGATATACCTTTTTCACATTCAACCGAACAAAGCAGAAAAGATCGTTCGAATACTAGGCGGCAAGAGCCGCCACAATTAAACCGCTTAATAACTGAACCTTACTTGATCCACGGGTATTGTTTTTGATATTCAAAGAGTTGATTTTTCTCTCGATGTATTCCAGTCTGTTTTCTATCCTAGAAAGCTGAGCTTTGATATCATCCTTGCCCGGGACGGAGTAATAGTTGTTAAAGTGAACGTTGTGGCACTTTGATGATGCAGTGAGACTAGACAGGGATTGGTTTGGCTGTGGCGAAGAGCGGTTTCCCTTTACGGCTAATGCTGTTAGAAACAGCAAACTGGAACATGAGAATATTATCATGAAACGAATCATGTCAGCAACAGTTAAGGAGGGCCGAGATAACGGTTTAGCTTCGGTGAGCTGCGAATCTTCTTTAAGAAAGCAAACAGTTGCTAAAATCTCTTTGCGAGTAATAATTTTATTGTTGTATGACTTAAGAGAGACAGGATGGTTTTTCATGTTTCTCAAAATCTATTTTTGGAACGGAGACCTAGTTACTGTTTCTGACTTTGACATCTTTGTCAATAATATGTCACAATTATTAAGCACTTCAGTTCATTCTCCAAATTGACCATTTAAGATGATAAATAGAGGAAAGTTTTTCTGAACTCGCGTCACAGGTAACGGAAGCTCATGATCTGTCGTGTTAGGAGGACGCATATTCACAAATGTCTTTTCAAACGGCATAAAATGTAATGTTCTGTGAATGAAATTGACTTACCTTGTTACCGTGATATATTCTGTTTATTTTCCTGCGTCTCAAGGCGTGAAAACCCAGGGCTAGAGTCAACCAGCAAACGGTATCCTTAAACTTTCGTGAGAATTGCTCCAGTTATTGAGGCACAACATATCTTTTGAACACCAGTGTTTTATTTCTGAACACCAGCAGAAAATTTGCCACGAAAACACAGTTTGCCTCGAAGACACAGTATGCTAATATGCAGCTCGCGTAGATTGCGTTACATATAATGACCATTAAATTTTGTGACATGACAGTTAAGGAAACTCTCGGTGGAAAACCTGCTGGTTCCACCAAAAAAAATCGGAAAGGGGAAGAATGCAAAGGAAAAAAGAGAAGACTTACTCCCGGAATTGCCAGATTTCTTAGTAGAGACACAAAATCTTGGGCATGTACTCGGCATTGGCGAGGTTCACCATGAAGTAAATAGTTTCTATGCGTGCCCACTTCTTGTACACTCAACAGAGCTAAGTCGACGATACATCCCTGCGAGGCTTTACCAAATATTTTATCTTATTGGAGCAACAGTTCCAGTTACCGTGCTGGAGATAGATGGTGTAACAGCTGTTCTAAAACCGCCGACGACAAATTCAAAAGTGAACTGGATTACAGTCCTCCTGAAACGGTATTTCACCCTGTATTCCTCCGCTACAACAAAGAAACACACGTGCTGTGAAAAAAATACTTGCATTTGACGTTTCTGAGACCTTTTATGTGAAAGCAGGCTCTTATTAATCATGTATGACAATTTCAGATAGCCAGGTATTCCGGATCCCAGACGTCTAATACCACCACATCATCGTCAAAACAGGTAATGCAATCTAACCATTTTAAAGGAACCAAATATATGTTTTTAACATTTTGAAATTGTCACGTTTTCAGCAGCTTGCAGAACGGTTGGAAAAACAACTTAAGGAGATGTCAATCAGAAATGAACTATTGGAGGCAGAGTTAGGAAAGGCTAATAATCAAATTCAGTTGTTGACAGGTACACACTCGAACCTCTGGAACGTGGCAGACTCTGAGCATCGAAACTTGATTCACTATTCTCGCAAATATCGAGGATCAAGTTGAGTGTCACCTTACATATGACTGGTTCGAATTCCGCATTTATTAAACGCTGAGGTAACAAGATTAGGCCTCGTAATCCCAAATATTTATGTCACCCTTTTTTCATTACTAGCTTCATCATTTTAAGATCTTGTTGGCCGCTTCCAGATAGCTCTTTATCGACACTACAACAGTGATGGGGAACCAATCTATGAGACAGATGAAAGGGAACAATTTGCAAATACACATGCACCAACACTCATGTTCACACAACTGCTGAATTCAATTACCAACAGGAACAGTGCTCAGAGCAAGGAAAGGCAAGAGCTGCTAAGAAAGAGAACCGTCGCTCTATCGCATATAATTTTGTACTTCTGGTAACTTGGAAAAACATGTACACACGTACCGTGCTAATGATCGGGTTTTTTTTTTAATTATTAGTGATATATTTTTAAAATCAACCACCACCACTTAAGCCTAAGAGACTTACAACATATTATTTTTCATTTTACATGGAGGTCACAGAAGACTTCACTTTTCCAAAAACAAAGTGGGCTTAATGTCGATTTAAGTGGTCTTAAATCGCTTACTGGGTGGCAGCAGGACCAGTTATTGGATTTTCACAAAGTCCTAGAACTGTGCTTAAATACAAAATTAATATGACCAAGCCTTGGGGCATCGAAGCTATCTTTGTGAACAAATTGTAAAAGCAGTTGAGGTATATCTACATGTAGCAATAGTGCAATCGCTCCAGAGTACACACATGTATATAACTTTATTAAAAAATACTGTAAGAAGACACAATGGCTTCATATTATTAGTCCACTGTACTGCTGAGGAAAGGTGTGCAATATCCTATTTTGTGCATCTTAACTGCAGGTCAAGTTCATGGCGGATAAAAATTAAGATTAAAGACCAATAAATTATCTTCTTTGTCACTAGCTGAACTTCTTCATAATCTTGATGATAGACGATTATCATAACGTCCACGCCAAAAAGGTTCCAACAAAACTCATTACTTCTTCTCCAAAACTTATTACTGTGTGCAATTCACATGGCATCATGCTTGGTGGACAACCAACAAATTCCAGCAGTATAACGTCCTCCAGACGTGTCCATTCAAAGGCCTGTGGAGGTCAAAGTTAAAGAGAAGCTGTTATTTGCTACGGTGGTATAGATGAGCAAGTCGTGTGTAATAAATAGAGGATATTACATGGCCGCGCGGGGATACGAGTGAGCGAAGCTAACGAGTGAGAGATACTTTCAGCACGAGAGGATAAAATTCGTATCCCCTAGCGTCCACGTAATGAAATGTCTAGATTTAAAACAACTTGTTTTACTCATTTTGGAAATGATGAAAAAGTAGTCACCAACCGCTAAAACACGCATTTTGTGTAACATGAAAGAAGATACGAAATTTATGAAAAGCAAATCATGATAATGTAAAATTTTGCAATAAAAATGTTTACTTAATGTAGTAGAGAAGATTTATATTGAAGCAAGAAGGACTTTAGAATGAAGACGAAGCTCGCGTTTTATTGGCTAAGTGTGTTCGTTACCATGACGACACCTATATTCTCACATGTGCACTGTTACACTTGAACTGCCCTACTCTTAGCCAATCCGAATTGAGTAATTTTCTCATGTATATTATTAGGTTACAAAGAGAACCTCGTGGTGATGATCACTGGCGTAATTGACAAGACAAGACCATGGTTAATTCATGGAGATGGTTATGAAACTCATCAAGTTCCTTTGTTTCATGTTTTTGGCCTTGACCCTGCACAAAACACATCTTTTTTTCAAGAAGATAACCAATCAAATCCTTCTATTAAATTATGGCCAACTAATTTGCAAACCCGTGCGAAGCGAAAACAAAAGATTGTGCAGGGTCACGGTCAATTCAATATCGATTGCAACAACATTGTTCTAGGTTTTAAGGTAATTCCCTTAAAAATGACGTACTATCCAGATTTTTGTCAAACTTGGCACAATAGATATTCCATGCACAGGACATTAAAAAGTGCAATGAAAAGATGGGGTCACCGTGCTTGTTTTCGCGCTGCATGCTATTTATTCTAAGTGTTTTTACCGAATTACGCGGGTAGCGTTCGAAACTAGATCATGAACCGGAATAATTGTTGTTATGAAGAAAAAGCTACTTACTATTACTGAAAACTTGAACCTACTTGTTTGTCCGGGATGTAATCTTTAAGTAAAGTGATTTTAAATTGCTCAATCCTGCAAAGAAATGTAAGCAAATTTGACCGAACAGTCATTACCTTGCACTCAGTCTCAGGCTCCAAATGCAGTTTCACGTGATTTACATGTAGATACTACAACTTCTACCATCCAACTTGTTTTTTCCTTAAAATATGTTTTCCGTGTACATAGACCAAATGCATAAATGGCGGCCAAAAAAATATTATTTTTTTTATGTGCTAATTAGACTCACTAGCCTCGTTTGCATGTACAAAATACAAAAGAAATGTTGCTTGAGAGCGAGGCTAGTGAGTCTAATTAGCACAAAAACAAAAGAATATTTTTTTGGCCGCCATTTATGCATTCGGTCTATATTAGGAGTGAATAAAACTATTAAAATTGGGTGTCACCTAGCTCGTTTCTTCTCAACACGATGATAAATGGATGGCAAAGGGGCAATTGATCTTTTTCCGCGAAAGGACTTGGGGGGAGTTCGAAAACAACACCTTCTTAACCGAGAAAAGTTATCATGATTGCACTTAAAATCTCTTGAACAACAAAATCGGCCTTTTTTGCCTCTCGGCCGGCGTGAAACGCCGCCATCTCCGAAGTCGCAATGTTATGCGCAGTATGAGCTGCGCGGTGCAAAACAAGAGAATCACCTTGAAGTTTCATAACCAATCCCTCGATGAACGATGACAAGACGCAAGTTTCAAAATATTTGCCATTAACAGGTGGATCGTCACCGTGTTTTTGTGATTCCTGCTAAATGCGAGGCTTCTCCATAGAGCAATGCCTTCTGGTCGCAAACTCGATGGATTGTGGTAAAAAGCCAGCAAAGGTAAAAACATTGACATTTTGCACAACATATTTACTTGTAATTCTGATTATGTTGCTTAACGGGCGCACAATTGTGCGTATATAAGATGACGCATGTAAATTATTCACGTTCTTACCACAACTTTTGTTTCCCCCTCGCATCTTTTTCTCCCATTTTTTTACGAGTTGAATACATTGAATATACACAGTATAGCCTGAATTTCAGCCAATTCACTCGGAACGCCTTTTTCCCCGAGTGACTCAGCGGGCGGAGGAAGGGGCTGAAATTCAGGTTAGTACACAGCAAAGACCGGGAATAAATCTCCACTGATTCACTAATTATAAAGAAAACAAAAGATGAGAACAAACTGCCAAGCGTCGTTTTTCAGTCTCTACAGATCGATTGTCAACCGCATTGTACATTAAAACTCCGCTGAAAGCCGTCCACAGTTAGCTCTCCAAGAAGAACAGTTTACTAAGTGCAGATTCTCAAAACATTTTTTCTTTTGCGAAGAGATTAACAATACTGGTATTTGCTTCGAGGTTTGAATAGGCCGTGTTTTTATCAGCCAATAAGGGTGTCACGGTTGCGTGTTAAGAGAATTTCGAACTCAATCATATTATATTTGGGAAACTAGTTGCTTCGCGACGGTCGGCTCGGTCGCCAAGCTGAAGATGATCCAATTTTAAAAATACCAGCTTGCAAAGATAAGCTATCTTAAAACAAAACCATCGAGAGGGTCCTGGGAATGAGATTATGGTATTATTTTCAGATGGAGATGTTAAAATAAAGCTGTACAATGGAAACTATATTTGTATGACTTAACAAATAACAAAAATTCAATTAAAATAAGTGCAGCAAAAAATAAACTATTACAATCTAGGAAATAGCCTTATGCCTTGCTTCTGAATGAATGTTTCCGCATTAGAAACAAATTCATAAAGAAATTAGGAAAATAGTCGGGAACTTGTCCGTAAAACCGGAATATTACCACCTGAATCGTAGCTTTGGCTTCTATGAGGCTT
>NC_090875.1:34796265-34821265 GCF_036669935.1 Montipora foliosa
GGTTAAAACGTGACAGATCGACGTTTCACAAAATTTTGCATAAATTAAACTCTTCCAAATGCACACTTTATAAATTTATGTGTCTGTCCGCTTGTTGACAATAGAAAATTAGCCAATGAGAGGGCGAAATAGAAATGATAGATAAATTACAATCAAAATGAAAAAGCCACACCTGTTCCTTGGATATTTTATTTCATTCCTTTACGATAAGTGAGATAAAGAGCGCGTTAGTTGTAGAACCGAAATGGTCTCTTCTGCTGTAACAGGAGGAAAAACAAGAAAGTCATTCAACTGGAGAATGAGAGCAAGAGACTCACAAAATTAGTTGAGCTTGGATCAACGCTGCCAACCTTGGAGGAACTGGAAAGAAGAATTGAAAAAGCTCATGGAAAACTTGAAAGGAAAAATGATAGCATTGCAGTAAGTATGGATTATCCTTAAAATTTTCACGCTAGTGTAGTTAAAAGCCTGATTTGTAGTGATTTTTAGCAATCAGGACCATGAGTGATATTCAATCTCTAGCTTTTGTAATGATGATGCATGAAAATAGCCCATTTCCGAGTTGCTGTTTGCCTCCGCACAATCATCCAAATGGAAATGAGTGGTGTGTTTTCATGCAAATCAAACTCATTATCATTTGAATGGTTGAGCACCAAGACTCGTTTTGAACCAGAGGCAAACGGCAACTCGGAATTGTCCTGACCCTGAACCTAGTTTGAGTCTCCCGCAGCTCAGTGGTACATCATCCCATAGATAGTAGAGGAGATCATCCGAACTAGTAATATTGGAAGGTTGTACGTGCGACTCTTGCAAAGGAGCACTCGGACTTTGTCGGAGTATCCCCGAGACAACATCGGAATCAAAAGTCATTTCTTTACCTCTAGCTTCATCAGAACCAGAAAGACCTCAAATTGTGTTCTAACCAGTCCCTGAAATTGATAAAAATATCGGTTTACAAAATGGACCCCCGCCACGACCGCGCTAATTTTAGGAACTGCTGGCATCGGGGCGTTATCCTATAAAGGTTATACTCGCAAACTGAGAACTAACTGTAGTTTTATGTTTAGCGTTAGCAGCCCACTAGAAGATACGAACAACTGCCCTATATTCCCCTCGCGGCGTTTTCACAGACAGATTTATTTTTAGATTGAATTTCCCGCGAATGAGACACCCGTGGGAGCCCGATGACCAATCACAAGAAGCTAACTTGGCGTCATTGCGTCACCGGACCGGAACGGCCTTTTTTCCCAAAGGAAAAGGTACCGGTAGTCTAAAAATAGATCGGTCTGTGAAAATGCCGTAACATAGGCTTAGTATGGAGGTTGCTCACTCCTAGTCATGGGCTCCTAGCGTTAGAGGTTCTGATCTAAGATTAGGGAGTTAAGAAACGCTGGAATGACAAATATTAAATTCTTAATTGTAAGACGTAAAGGATAAAGAGTGGTCTTATCTATTAGCAACATTTAATTTATACGTAAGAAAAGGTAAATTATAATTTCCAGGGACTAACTTAAAAAACGTAGCTTTCGATAAAGACAACGGGGCTAGTCATGTAACCAACAGCCGTCGTTTTTTATGTCTAAAAACTGATAATGCTGTCAGATATTATCCCTTTTAGCAGGGTCGACATATCTGGTAGGAAAGTTATTGGGCGAAAACAATTATTGCTTCTGCACCTTTTTTAAATATTTTTTTTATTTTTTATTTCTATTTTTTTATTTTTTATTTAATACCATAAAATACTTACATCACTAACAATACTAATACTTACACCTACAGTACAACATATCTGCACTGCACTTATATAAGGATCTTTCATTATGAGGACCGTTTTTCCCACTCAGGAACATTCCCTCAGTCCAAGCATGATTGGGGCTGGATTGTTATCATTTTCATTTTCATTTTCATTTCATTTTCAATCTCATTCTCATTATTATGGACACAGGTTCTATGTTTAGCTTAACCATCATGACCACGGTGACGTCATTTGAAAACCACAGTTGGTTGCCTGGCCTCTGAATGAAAGCCAAGAGTGACTTGTTTTGATGCTGTTCTTTAAAACGCGTTCATGTTAGTTCAACCGATTAACATTCGAACAATAGGGCCGTTTATACGAGAGAAAATAAGCCGCGGCGTACATAATACGCGAAAAGAACTATTTATACGAGTATAAAGTCCCAGGCCAAGATAAGCCGCGGCTTGAGAAAGCCGTGAACGTAGATTTTGTACCATTTATACGTGAGGGGTTCGCGTCTTATGTAAGCCGCGGCCAGAGTAAGTCACGGGTTATTTTTTCTCGTATAAATGGCCCTAATATGACCGACACGAGAAAAACTAACAGGTTGTGTATGATATTTTGTATATAGAAACTGCAGTTAAAACTTGAGGACCAAGACAAAGCAATGAACAAGGAGCAACAAATGGAGAAAAGGCGTTTGATAAAGTTGCAAAACGAGATAGAGGAAACCGATAAAGAATGCCAAGAATTAGTAACTAGAATAAAGGTTTGTAGTATTTTTGTAGTACTTTTTCAGATGTCTTCCATGCCTTTAGAGAGTCCATGTACGTATGGAAATAAACAATACCAGAAGTCTATAAAACCAAAGTGTTGATCTTCGATGGAATGCTCCCCATCAGTTTACGGTATTATATATAACGGCTACCACTACTTTGCATTTAGCACTGACAATCCCTCACGTGGCTTCGGTAATTTTATGAACCAATAAGAACCGTTGTGGCCATCAGACTCGATCTGATTGGGCATTATTTGGCGGACCTGTATTCCAAATTTAGATACAATACCCTAATCTGATATGGGTCAAGGCCAAATATGAGGGCTTGACACTTTCTAAGAATACCGTAAAATTCCCAATATAAGCCATGTATAAGCCCTTCCAGATATAAGCCCCCCAAAGCGGTAACGCAAAAAACACTCCGTTAAGTCGCCCCTCCAACTATAAGCCCCCCGGGAGCTTGTACTTGGAAAAGTGCCCTCAAATGCAAAGTAAAGCAAAGCAAAAACGTTAAATTTACTTTCAACTATAAGGCTAGCCCAATCGATTTGGAAACGCAAATTTCCATCCTTAGATAAGCCCCTCCAACAATAAGCCCCTCGAAAAGGGCCTTTCAAAAATATAAGCCCCGGGGCTTATTTTCAGAATCTTACGGTAGTTCCCTTTCTCTTTTTTCCTTGCATGGGATTAAATTGAATGTTCGCAGTTCATTATAAACTGTCCTTCATTGTAACATTCATTGAAAGAATTTTTTGACTGATTCATACTCTACTTTGCTGAGCTTTTTTAAAAGTAATTTTATTTATTTGTTCCAGGCGGCTGAAAGGAAAATTCACGAAACCAATATATATAGTCGTAAACACAGATGCCCTCCTCGGCAAACTGTTCCGGCCATAACCTGGTACCCACCTTCAGATGAACAGTCGCCGACGAATAAAGTTGAAAAGTGGCTTGATAAACATGCTGAATCAAATTCATTTTTATGAATGTCACAACACCAAGTGGAATGGTTTCAAGATTTCATCTTTGAAAATAAAAACCTTTGCAGCGGATGTTTGTTTTTATTTATAGAGTTTTCCGGATCTTGGTCTTCAATCCACCGAATAATTAAGATGCAAGTAGCCCTTTCTTTCTATTGGTTATAAGCACTTTTCAAATTACCTTATTTGATTAAAGCTTACTTATTTAATTTTGTTTGCACAATTTGTTTGTTTTGGGAATCTCTAAGAAACAATATTGTAACAAACTCGTTCGGAAAATGTGACATTCCCTGATTTGTCTGTGTGATAAAAGATTAACTTCTCCATAATTCCCCCTCCCCCTAATCCATTTTTTAAAATAATTTATTAGCTTTTTTTATTGATTATTAAATAAAGAATACAATCATGACATTACAATAAAATTAATACTACATTACAAAATAAATAAATACATAACAGCTATGACAAAAACTGCAATGTCGGCCACACATAGAACCGCAATTAGGTTCGTCACGTTGAAAAAAAAAAGGATAAATTTCTCCTATTTTTTCAGGTGCTGTAATATATTGTTATTTTCCCTGGTAATATAGAGTTCAACATTATAGAGACCTCTAGTCCTTGCTATAAAACATGGCAGATTAGGTAAAACTGTGTTTTGGCATCTACTGCCAATGTAATGTATGCCATCTACTGTGAATGTTGGTTTAGAGATCGGCAAAGGCTTGGACAGTATTTGTCCCTTCATCATGGTATCAGGGAGAGGGAGGGGGACCAATAAAATTTGTTTCTGAATCAATGTCTAATGATTTTCATGCCGGAATTTTTCCCTAGAGTTTTGTCCTACTTTAACGGTTTCGTTTTAATATGTTGGTGAATTTACCTTATCAATTCCGTTTTTGGAGCAGGGATGGTGCAGTGGTGAAAGAACTCGCCTCTCACCAAGTGTGGCCCGGTGTTTGATTCCCAGACTCGGCTTCATTTGTAGGTTGAGTTTGTTTGTTCTCTACTCTGCTCCGGGAGGTTTTTCTTCGGTTACCCTGTTTTCCCCTCTCCTTAAAAACCAATATTTGATTTGATGTGCGTTAATTTCATTACTGTCCCCAATTAATGCTCTAGTGCTAACTACGCAGACACTTTAATAAAGTAATTATTATCATCATCATCATCATCAATCATCATCATCATCATTATTATTATTATTATTATTATTATTATTATTATTATTATTATTATAATTATCATTATTGAAAACAGTTTTCTAGAGTTTCTCACTCTAACCACACAGCAACATTACATGCTGACCGTTTAGTCAACTATTTTACTTAATGTGCCTTGAAATGTTTTTGTTCGGAAAGCGATGGACGTTATCAGATTTTTCCAATCTTTTCCTCTTCCAGTCAGATCGAGAGGGTCCACAACACTCCCCTATTACGATGTGTGCCTTCTTGGCCTGGTAATACTAAACGACTTCCATTGCAATTGCATTCATCGTGCAAAAAACAACCCGACATTTACATGAAGAAGTAAACTGAAGTAAGATACGGCTCAATATTACCCATCCGGCACTTAAGTTGTTGTTGGTTTATTTTATCATTTTTTTCTCTAACTAGGTCAAGATGGCCCACATCATTCCTCTATAATGGTGTATGTCTTCTTGACCTGGCCGTACTATTCACATTTAACTTCTATTATTCAGTGTGCAAATAGTGGCCCAAAGTATTTAACTTACGTTTATTTCTATATTTATCTTAAATGATGTATTTCTTCCATTTTCTTTACAACGTTTACTCTCATTATATAGCGTTTTGAGTTTCTATTTGTAGTTGTCCTTTAAAAAGGCTTAATTGGGGCTACTGCTACTTTTGTAATCGTATCCACTATGCAAATGAATGACTGGTTTAAACTGTCTATGAAGTAAAAAATATCTTTTTCTTACTTTAAAGACCTTTAAAGACCTTTCAAAATATCGACGTCGAGCTGAGAGTATCCTGGCGTGAATCGAACAGGTAAATTCACTCCCTATCCTATGAAGAGATTTTTTATTGCTTTTAGAGATATATGGATTCATGACAACTTTCATTTTATAATGTCCAAGCTCTGTTGTCAAAATACACTTATTGTTTGGTTCATTTCAGCGTCTACATTGTAAACTAGGACTATTTTTAATAATAATAATAATAATAATAATAATAATAATAATAATAATAATGATAATACCTTTATTTCTATAGCGATCTTATCCTATGTTCAAGGCGCTTTACAATCATGCATATAAAGAACATTATTAATAAATATTTACAAATTTACAACCATATCCTATTATGTTTGCAATGATTTAAAAAAAGGAAAAATCAAAACTAAAGCAATATATGCAAATCAATAGAAACAATGATCTGTTATTACTAAATTTAGTAAACAAGTACGTCGTAAGTTATTTTATTAAAACTCGAGATTACAATGATTAAAAAGGAAAAATTAAAATTATAGCAATATATACAAATCTATAGAAACAATGATCTGTTATTACTAAATTTAGTAAACAAGTACGTCTTAAGTGATCTTTTAAAACTCGAAATGGTGTTAGACTTCCGAATTTCATAGGGTATTAGGTTCCATTTTGGTGCATGAACAGCAAATGCTCTGTCTCCATAGGTCTTGGTATACGATGTAGGTTGCATTAAAAGTTCATTACTAAGAGACCTCATTGATCTAGTATGAGAACGATAATGTTAAATAGCTAAATAGCTAAATAGAGCTAAATAGCTAGGCGATGTCCCATTCAGTGCTTTATACACTAAAAGCAGAATCTTGAAAATAATACGGTATTGAATCGGCAGTCAGTGAAGCTCGCACAAAACAGGTGTGATTTGCTGAAACCTACTCATTTGCAACACAACTCTAGCCGCCGTGTTTTGTACATATTGCGATCTTTGTAACTGATATTTAGGCAGGCCATACAATAATGCATTACAATAAGCTAGTTTCGATGTGACAAATGCGTGAACAACAACTGCTGCAGATTCTTTAGTGAGATACTTCCTAATTTTAGATCAGTTCCTGAGATGATAAAATGATGATCTACAGATGCTAGACGCATGTGCATGAAAAGACATGTGCTCATCAAAGATAACACCAAGACTCCTAGCCGACTGAGAGGCAGCCACGCTTTCATCACCAACACATAAGGACTGAAAGGATGGAGAGGGACGATACTTTGAGTGGATGAGTGTGACCTCCGTCTTGTCGTGGTTTAGCTTCAATTCATTAAGATCCATCCAACAACAAATAGCAGAAATGCAGTTCTCGAACCTCGATTTAGTAGCGTCCACATCCGCCGATTTGAATGCAAAATATAACTGAGTATCGTCGGCGTATAGATGATAATCCAAGCCATAAGATCTTATCACTTTTGCAAGTGGCACGGTATATAGAAGGTAGAGTAAAGGTCCCAAAACTGAACCTTGGGGAACTCCCACGGGAAGATCTCGTACCGTAGAATTCGTCTCATTGATGTGAACAAACTGAGTTCTTTGAGAAAGATAAGAATTAAACCATTGTAGTACGGTTCCTTTGATGCCAAATGATTTCTGCATTCGTGCCAGCAACAAGGTATGGTTAACGGTATCAAATGCCGCGACAAATCCAATAAAACAAGGAAAACATTCGCGCCCTTATCCAATGACAGCATAATGTCATTTGTAACGGTGAGAAGCGCAGTCTCGGTGCTGTGGAAAATCTTGTACGCCGATTGAAGAGGCTCTAACAGTTTTCTCTATCATTTTAGATAGGAACTTTAAATTTGACACAGGGCGAAAGTTACTAAACTGCTCAAAATCAGCATTTAATTCCTTAAGAAGCTGTAATAGCAGCGCAACCTTAAGTTCCTTGGGCAGCAATCCAGATGACAATGACAAATTAATCATGATACTTACTGGAAGTGGATCCAGTGCGCATGCCTTAATAGTTGAACCTCTAGTCAACCTTAAGACGTCTTCATCTGTTATCATTTCGAACTCGCTAAAGCATGAAGTACACTCAAAATCCTCCATAGTGCGCTCCCCCAGCTGCTCTTTCCTAATCAGCAACTCATCACGAATTCGCACAATCTTGGCACTAAAGAAATCAGCAAAGGCATTCGTGAGTTCTTGGTCATTGTTCGCAGACGGATATCTTTTGCCCATGTTCCTTTGCAGTAATTCATCAACTGTGCGAAAAAGTAGCTTGCTATCATGGATATTGTCCTGAATAGCAGCTGAATAATGCTGTTCTTTCGCCTTATAGAGAATAGCATTTACAACATTGCACTGTTCTAAATAATTCACCCTGTCAATTTCAAAACCAGTCAAACGCCATTTACGTTCAAGCCTTCGTCTCTTTCTCTTCTGAATGGCGATCTCCTCGTTATACCAAGGAGCATTTGGTCGAATGACAACAGTGCGAGTTCTTTTAGGTGCCAACCTGTCCAAAGCCATCGAGAAATTTACCTCAAGCGTGCGATACTGAATATCCGTGCGCATTGCTGACCTGTTTGAACAACGTCTTGTTCAATGAGAATGTCCCCAGAAAATGAGGATCCTTTTGGGTAAAAATCAACACAGTAATATTGCTACTTGCTAACCTGAAGACATATTTCACTCTCCAGATTGAGGCACCCCCATTTAGCCTAACAAATGGCAAGAGAATGCGAGGCACGAGAACGCCCCATGTGCCCTATGATAATTATGTGCAATCTATATTTCGATGGTTCCCATGCTGCGAGGGTTATATTTATCTTTTGTTACCATGATCGCGCGGTCGACTTTCACATCACCACCCACATCACCAACTGTAACCCGTGTAAGAGAGTGTAGTGTCTTACAAGTATGCTGTGCGGACCTACGTAACGGGTGGAGTTATGGATGTCTGGAGAGAGAGATTGGCAATGTTGTATAGCATCGTGTAGTGTTTGTAATCCTAAGATAACGTGTCTTTCCAATAGCCATCCGGAGGTGAAACTTTACACTGACAACGAGGATGGAAATTACGGAATTCTTGGAGTAATTATTTTTGAAACATCAGGAAGCACACTTTGTGAGCGCAATGAATGAACAAAACAAGAGTCAACCAGCCGGACCAAGTCAGCCAACAGCGATCCGGACTAACGAAGTACGAAGTCTACCCTGTTTCGAACCCAGGGCAGATCCCCGCACTTTATCGGTACGTTGGAAGTGTTGGAAACGCCCGTTCGATTGTTGGCAAAAGGGATAGTAGAACATCGTCAGAAGGTTGCTCTCTTGTTATACACCTCAAGACAAGAAGCTCAGGATTTGTATTACACGCTCGCCGGTCCGGAGGGAGAGCTGAGAGACTACAAAGATATTGTGGAGATATTGGATAGCTATTTTAGGGGGAGGAAAGAGCAAGAAGCAAGGATGGCACAGTCAGTTAGTGCGCGGCCTTGGTGCAAGAGGTCCTGAGTTCGATTCCCGGATCTCTCGACTTATTTCCTTTCCATGTAGCTAAGTAGCTTTAGATGCCCGTAAAACGGAGCACTGATGGAGAGGGGGGAGTAAAATGAGCTCACCGTCGACCTCAGGTTTGTCAGTTGAATTAGTGGTACGAGTTATTGACGTTAAATGTGGTTACTTTACTTTATTTTGTACCGAAAGTAAACGTGTCTTTTACACGCCATGCTTTCAGAGAAATGGAACAGCAATCACAAGAGAAAGTAGACCAGTTTCTCTACAGGCTAAGGTAGATGGCGATTACATGTGAATTTGCGAACGTGGATGAAACGATTCGGGACTAACTGGTCGAGAAATGCCGAGACGGCAGGCTCAGACGAAAGTGTCTGGAGAAAATAAATGCTACTTTAAAAGGCCTGCAAGACATTGCAAGAGCTCATGAAGGTGTAGACTCGCAGATGGAGTCGACGAGCAAGTCACCAGTTAGTAGCAGAGATCAAGTTAATTCAGTTAAACAGCAAAACTTCCAAACGAAGGGAGACCTATACATACTCACTGGGGTTGGAAAGCTAAAAGACTATCGCCTCAAGCTACACGTTAACAGAGAGGTTATACCTGTAGCCCAGCAAAGACGTAGACTTAGATCTAAAAAATTGGATGATTTCCTAAGCAAAGACATCATAGAAGAAGTGCCAAACATACCAGCGTCATGGATATCACTGCTCGTGGTAGCCCCAAAACCGGACGGTGACGATTTTGTGTAGATAAGAGAAGGGCAATTCAAGGGATCATTCGCGAACATCATCCGATACCAACGATAGAAGAAGTTCTGTACGATCTTAATGGGTCAACGGTCTTTAGTAAACTTGACCTCAAGTGGGGATTCCACCAAGTCGAACTAGAAGAAGAGTCAGGACAAAATTACCACATTTGTCACCCCCCGAGGCCCTGCTTACGCGGCTTATGTATCTCTTCAGCCCTCGAAAAGTACCAAAAGATATCTGATGTCATTAAAATGTGAACTACGGATATCGGATTTCCAGCATTTTCATCGGCTCGCCGGATACAGGCTATAAGTTCATATACCTGCTGTGCCTAATATGGTCAAGGAACGCGTCAGCAATAAAGCAAACTGAAAACAGTCTTTGCAGCTCTGAGAGAAAAATGGCAGACAACAGTAGTTTTGAATCGGAATTGCCCGAGGTAGACATCGATGCTTTAGTCGACAATACTAACCCCGGTAACATCATGGAGTTTTTAATAAAACAATTATTCTACTCGGGCTTGCAGGATATAAAATGATTATAACCAGCACGGCGCTACACGCCGCGTTGGGTATCTACCGCTTCATATACAATGCGCCCTCGTAGAATAATTGTTAATTATACATGGTTGCAAAGAAGTGCCAAACATAGCTAATGACCTAATTGTTCATGGGATAAATGCTAGAGAGCATAATAGGAATCTACATGCAGTTTTACAGCGACTGAGAGAGAGTGGTTTGACCTTAAATGGAGCCCAATGTCAATTCATATTACACAAGTTGACATTTTCCGGACATGACCTGAGTTGCGAAGAGAGTTCGCCGTGTTAAGAGAAGATTGCGGCGGTCGTGAATGCACAACCCCCGAAAGAACTCCTCCGAAATGCGCTTATTTGTACCGCTAGTCCAGTATTCATCAAAGTTCATTTCGAACTTTTCAAAAGTTGCTGAACCTCTACGAAAGTGTTCTACGAAAGGATCAAGCCTTCATTTGGGGTGCGGTACAGCAAAAGACATTCGAAGAGCTCAAAACCCTCGTGACATCAGCGAAAGCACTGGCTTATTTCAGAATGGATTGCAAGACAAGTAAGGTAGCAGACGCAGAACCAGACTGTCTAGGAGCAGTGTTACTCCAGTCTCAAGAAGGTGAATGCAGAGATGTGTCTTATGCCTTGCGCAACCTTGCTGAGGTCGAAAGACGGTACGATGAGACAGAAAAAGAAGCCCTCACCCTAGTATGCGCATGTGAACGGTTCAACTTGTATGTGTATGGGCGTGACTTCGCACTAGAGACGGATAACAAACCTGTCGAGTGCATTTTTAGAAATAGATCCAAACCAGCGGCTATAACCGAGCGATGGGTTCTCCCTTTGCAAGGCAACAACTACAAGTAGTGTACCGACCCGACAAAACCAAGATAGCAGATGTGCTGTCCAGATTGAATCAACGTGATCCCAAAGACGCGAGCTATGAGAAAGACGTTTTTTTCCGATTTCTAGCAAAGGAAAGCACATCAGTTCGCTTAACTCCAACGAAGATTGACAGAGAGACTGTAGACGACCCGGAACAGGCTGGTGTGCGCCACTACGTCCATACTGGAGAGTGGTCTCAGTGTTCTATGTTTGTGAAAGGTGGTGTTGGAGTTGGGTCATGAAGGACACCAGGGTATGGTGAAAACGAAGAGCAGATTTAGAAAAAACTGTGGTTGCCCAAAATGGATAGAGATGTGGAGCGAATGTGCAGAGGTTTTCATGGCTGTCAAGTCACGGGACAGTATTCACCACCCTTACCAATGCAGACGACGGAACCACCCACGGAACCGAGGCAGGATGTGGCAGTCAACTTAATGGGACCTATGCCCGGTGGGGAGAATTTGTTAGCGGATGTTGATTACTACAGTCGTTGTTTCGAGGTAGTAGTCATGAAGTCAACTACTACACACAGGATCATCGCTGCCCTGATGGGCATTTTTGCTCGATTTGGAGTCCCCTACACCTTAAAGACTGATAACAGTGCGCAGTTCGTGAGTGGATAATTTGAAGGGTTTCTAAACTAATGCAGATTGAACATCGAAAGCCACCACCTCTCCGGCCACAGGCGAATGGTGAGGTAGAAAGACAAAACAGGACATCGGTGAAGTCCATAAACGTTTCAGCTGCAGAAGGAAAAAGATGGATTGATGAGCTACCGAAATTTCTGTTGGCATACAGGCCCCGGTTGTTCGAAGGGTAGATAGCGCTATCCACTGGATAATTCAATCGGTTTTGCTAGTGTTTATCAATTCAATTCAATTTATTATGCACTATTTACATGAATTACGAGATAATTAATACTATATTAGCACTTACTAGAGAATAAATATGATACATAAAAGCCAAAAATTAACAATCAAAAGGATAGGTGCGTGGTAGCCAGAGTAGCCATTGGCTTTCGAGCTGGCTACCACCATATTAAGGATAAATGCGGCATTAAACAAACATTAAATAATAAATATATCTAATTGTTTCAATCATTAACATACACACATTGTTTTGAAATATATATGATTACATCTAGTCATTATTATATGAATATATGGAGGGGCTTAAATTACAGAAAAATAAGTAATAAGAAATTATTGCACTGATCAAAAATTACAATTCAGTTTTTTAATTAATTTGTGTAAGTAAGAGAAGCTGTTTGTATTGTTTTCTTTTTTTAAAAAAATTATAAGGGAATTTTTTTTAGGCTGATAGAAACTGACTCCCAGATTTTTGATGCTGAGAACTGAAATGTTGATTGACCATATCTAGTTGTTATACATATACTGTAAACGTTTTGACTTGATGCATGCTTGGTGTTATGACAATGGATTTCAGATGCTGGTGTAAGAGCATTTGAGAAAAAAGCTGGAATAACTTTTTTCATAATTTTGAATTTTGCGGGCAAGAGTGCTATCCTCAGCTTGTTTGATATTATTTGATTCCAAGATTCCAAGTAGAGTATAGTAAATTTTAGCATTTTCTGATTTTGTTTTGTCAAAACCCTTGTGAGTCTTGTTTTGCATGCATTGCCCCAGCTCATGATACCATAGTTTAAGTAGGAGTGAACAGGAGTATAATATAACTGCTTAAGGATAAAAGCATAATTGTGTTTTTTCGTCGATCCTTCTTCTTGGAGGTCCTTGGCCCCTTTCATATTGGATTCCATCTTAAGTTCGACAACATTTTTCTTGTTTCCGCTGCGGGGTCCTTGACCTCTCCCATAGGGGCTTTTCAGGGCCAACGAGCGTAAACATTGAAACAGAACAGAAAAATAACCTTCAGAATCCCATTTGGCCGGGGCAAACCAATAGCCCTTTTTACGGTTAGTTTTTCTTATTTGCATTACAATGTAATCTAACGTGGATGCTAGGCAATTCGGGTTAAAACAACAAAATAGCCCGAAACTACCTCACATACATGCTAGATTATATTGTAATGCAAATGAGAAAAACTAACCGTCAAAAGGGCTATTGGCTAAAGTTGGAGAGTAGTTGAGGCAGGGACTACCAGGATCAAATTCAATTAGTGTCAGAACGGGTCTTGAACTCGGTATGCTCGCGGGATATTAGGGTTAGTGTAGTTAGACCACACTGGTTGCCACTGCAACTAGATTTGATCTCAAGCAGCGCGTTCTCCAGTTTTAGTCGAAATCGTCTTTCCAATTTAATTTTTCCACATTTTGGAATTTCATACTGACATCCCGAAGTTCTCGCTGAGCTTGGTATGGTTAAATTGAAAGCTGTGTAAATACTCTCCCTAAAGAATAAAAAGTGGAGTGAGATAATTGCTTTTACTTGAGATGTTTGTTTACTTTTTATCGACATTTATGCCGGAAAGTCCTTTTTTCAAACACTAGAAGCCATGTTTAAAAAAAAATCTTTTCATATTTCTTTTGTGCGGCAAATTAAGACGAATAGCAGCTACTCTTTCTTAAACAAGAAAGGACTTTTCTTGAGCAGATTTGTTTCTTTCCATCTAAAACCACTTTTAATCATTTTAAAACTTGTTTCTCCCAAGAAACGAAAAGGGGAAGAATATAATTTTAACTGCTGCAAATAAAATATTATTTTTTGTAGACGGGTTTTTTTTACGTGTAAAATACATATAGGTGTAGCGGGTTTTCCCGTTAAAGTGTTAACAATGAACTAGTCTTAAACTAATTCACCGCTTGTCTGTTCCAAGCCCAAGTTTGTCTGCGATGCTTGAATCTTTTTTAAGGAAGCGCCATGCATACAAACATAAGTAGATTTTCGAATGGGCGTACTGTGCAATGTTAGAGATCGACCATATCGCGGTTGCACTTTTTAACTAGTTTGAGAAAGACTGGAATTCGACGAGGAATGGTACTGGGATTGATTAGTATTCTACACAACAATATTGCAGTTCAGGAGATTTTCTAAAGCCTTTTTAACGTTTGACTCCCTGAGATCTTGAAGATTTACTCCCATCAAAGCTTTGTATCTTGAACATAATCCGCGGCCTCCCTTACTTCATACCTTCCACAACATCTTAACTTTTTAAAGATGTGTTTGATTGTTTCTTTATATTTAGGAAGTCTCCAAGCGTACAAAAATGGATTGATTGCAGAATTCGCGTACATAACAGCGGCAGCGATAGAATACACAAGCATCAGCAACGACAAATTGCATGTAAAGCAAATGTACAATATGATCTGTACGACGAACCAAGGAATGAAACACAATAAAAACGCAGAGATGACAATTGCAATAGCTTTGCTCACGGTCCTTTCTCTCTGGAGTATCATTTGACGAGGTACCCCTGCATGCTGGTCATCCAGTACTGCGGTGCTGTGTGAATACTTGTGAAAGCGGTACAAAGTGAGAACGTTGATGACCACGATGCAGATGAGAATACAGAAGATTTGTACATTATAAAGACATCCCATTAGCGCATAATGCTTTCGCAACAACGAGAACACAAACCCAAACACTAAAAAGTAAATCCAACACGTGAAAGAAACGATGCAGACTCGTTTATTCGTCACCTTGGCTCGATACTGAAGAGGAGTCACCACAGCAAAGAATCTGTCAATGCTGAGAAGAAGTATATGACCAACACTTACGTTTATTAACGTTGCAAAGAACTTTAAAATATCAAATGGTGCGTTGGTGTACTTGTATAATAAGGCCCAACCCCAAAAGGCAGCGAGTGGACAGGCAACTAGCCCAACCAAAAGATCTGCAACAGCCATGGAGAAGATGATAAAGTTTGAAGGCGAAGATCGAAGTTTTCGAAGAGGGTCCATCCAAACTGATAAAACTATTAGAAAATTTCCAAAAGTTGTTATTGGAAACGTGATCGTCGCCAGAACAGCAACAGTAGGGAAGATTGTCTCAGCGTTATCGACATTGAGCCAAACTTGAACCAAAGCTTCTTTACTTGTCATGTTCCAATAGTCAACGGTGCCTCGAACAGCCGCCATGTTGATAACGATGATCTTCTGAATTAGCGTCTTAAACTAAATAAGAATTCTTGACTCCTCTCGGGATTCAGGAGAACTAACGTTAAAATGATTGTCAATATTAAAATAAATGTGCGTTGAAATTGACGTAATATTGAGGGAAATTTGCATATTATCAACTCTTTTAAGGACACGTCGAAAATTGAAAATGGCATAAGATAGTAAGCTCATTGGAAACATTTTGCAAGGTACTGTGAGAGGCTCTGTCAAACCTTGCCTCTCCTTCTTCTTGATCAGCTGAGCTTTTTACTGGGGACAATTTTTTTTCCTGGAGCAGATGTCCGTTTAAAGATATTGCCCTATTTAACAGGAAGGTGCAAATGAAATCATCCTTAATGAAGATTTTCAGCTTATTCCGGATGTAGCATCTGTTTTACTATGCAGAACGTCATTTTACATTTTGGCTGATTTCTTTCTCGAAAAATATTAGGCACAAAAATATAACATTAAAGAGTTTATTATCCCTCTGCCATTTTTTATCTAAACAAAGACCTCAAAATTATCCCAACTTTTAATATCATGACATTATCCTTGCGATTATCATAGCTGCTTTTTTATAAGAACGATCAAGCAAGCTGAGATTAACCAAAATTTTAAGAACATACCCAGGCTGAGAGTTAATTAGGAACATCTTTATTTTGCTCATCTGTTTTTTTGTTTGTTTGTTTTTTTGTCAGTTTTGTGAGTAGTATAATTTAAGGTAAAAGAAATGTAAAACTGTAGTCTTATATAACAATTAACTCAAATACTAAGGGACTTTTTTTTAACATGAACAATGTGGTTTTCGTATTGCAAAAAAACACCATTGTTAATAGAGGGGACTGGTTTTGAAACTCGGAAAACATCAAAGGAGCAAACAAAGATGCGAAGATTTAGGTCGTACAGTCCACAACCGTGTACAATTTTTTGTTTTGCGCTCGTACACTTTGCATGAATTACGTAACCAACACGTCTCTATTGGTTAGTTCCTCAGTAGGGAGTAAAAAACTATTGTGTTTTGTGCAAGGCCAAGTCCAAAAAAGAGAAAAACAACATACAATAAATAAATTTGTCGGGTTTCATAAGCATTCCCCTCTATTAACTATGCATATGCATACACTGAATAACCAGAGTGGGAAACAAAACAAGTACCAAGGTAGGCAAGGGTGTCCGCAAGGATCTTCATTTGGACCAATGCTTTGGAATGTGTATCAGAAAGATGATCATCAGTTGCATTGTAGTTCACTAAATCCAGAACAGGTTATGAGTAACATCAATAGTGATGGAGAACCGCCGTCGACTTTCACATCACCAACTGACCAATAAGGTCTCGTCTTTAAAATAACCCACACAGTATGACAGGGCACTAATAGTAGAAGGACCAAATATGGGGGATTCGCTCTACTACCTCATTCTCTCGTTTAGGGCCTGCCAGAGTAACTCCTGTAAGGGATTTACGTTTACATTCAGCGTATCTTTCTCCTCTTTTCGTACAAACGTAACCCTTGCTGGTTTATTTTTTTAAACATTTCACTTGGATATATCACCGCCCGAGCGACTCCTGATATTGTCCTTTTAAAAACAAATTACCCCCAGACACGGGCCCCATGGTACCACACTGCCAGGTTGAAGTGTTGTCGTATGCTTTTTTGTGCTGACCGGAATCGAAAGCAAACCACACACCACATTCAATGCATACCCTATCGAGCCTCACATTACAATCATGTGATTTCTGATGTCTCACGGGATATTAAGGAGCTTTAGTTCGGAGAAGGACGAATACCGGAAGTGATGAATTTCGCATGCCTGTGAACTGGTGCCTCTAAGATTCATTTTTTTAAACTAATCGTCAAGAAAAGAAATGTATATTTGAAGTGCGCTTTAAATATGTAAGATAGCAGTGATCCTCGAAATTAACTGATCTCTAAAGCCACACGTTTGGGAGCAGGTCGCTTTGTTGGGGTCATGTGTTCCCGTTAAAGAACTGATGAATGAATGAAGTTGAGTTTGAGGGAACCTGAATTTCTCAAGTGTCCACAAAGTGAAGTGCTTAAAATTACATACATACATACATACATACATACATACTTAATTGACCCCTCCCCATAGGGACTTTTCAGAGCCAATCAAACACAATCACGACAGAACAGAACATTTAACAACAACTGTTAAGAATCCCAACTGGCCGGAGGCAAACCAGTTGGCTATTTACAAGTGCAGCTGAGAAGTTGAACCAGGAACTACCGAGGACAAATTCAACGAGTGGTCAGAACGTTTCTTGAATCCGGGATTGTCCAGTTAAGTGCGAGAATCACTTCTATCTTTCGCGGTGAAAAAATACTTAGCAACATAAATACGGTAGTTGTCAAGACAAGTTAAATAGGAAAAAATCTCACTTACGTTTCCGTTCGTGTCTCAAAACGTGGCATGCTCAAGCTCCCTATCGACGTGATGCTTGACAATTGACGCATAGACGTCAGTGGTTTGTACATCACGTCATAGCATAGGCAGCCTAAGTTTGCGTCACTAGAGAGCGCGTAATAATTAATTACTGGTGGGAAGATGACCTTTGAGTGCAAGCGGTGTTGCGTTACAGGCAGCCGTTGAGAATTTAAACGCCTTAAAAGACTTTATATGGGAAATAAAATACCGTCGATTATGAAGCCTAAAAAACGCTCAATTTAACGTTCATTCAATGAATAAAACTGACTCACCTCTGGTGTATTCTTGTGCGTTTTGGTGCTTATTTTACGGTTTCGGGAATTCCGTGTTTTCACTGTTCTAAGACAAAGTCAAGGCAGCACACTAAGATTTCGACCGTTGTCAGCTCAGAGGCGGTTTGCGCCTCGAAAATCCATCCCAGCTGCGATTTTTTCACGCAAAGCTAAAGCATTTGCGAACATCAGTGAATGTTTCGTCGTCAAAAATTCCCACGCACTTGGCTGGAAATGAGCATTTTCTGCTTCCGATTCCACGATAGCTGATGAATTTAACGGCTGATGATCTTGTGAATGGTCACGGAGTTTGGGTCCGAGGTCAAATTAACTCCACCCGATGAGGTACAGTCATTTCATGTACAACACTTACACCATCCCTACAGCGGCGCTCGTAAGGTTCGCAAGTGTAGGGGCTTTAGCTTTGCGTGAAACAATAATAACTGTTAAGAGCAAATGCCCACAAAAATCAAATATAGTCCGGTAAGACTTGAAAATTTAAATTCGCCCTACTTTTGCATATAAGTAGGCTTCAGTAAAAGTAGCAACGCCATGCGTTTTCTTTCCTTAAATATTTCGGTATTTCCGAGAAAAACAACATTTTCGATTTCACATCCTGGCATCCAGTTAACGAGTCCCAACCGTGCTGAAAATCGATCATTTTCATTCGATTCGCGTGTCGCATTTATTGAACGCAGAAAAATTGTAATACAACCAACTTTTTGCTTAACTCTTCCTTGTCCAAAAAGGCACAATTACAGAAAAATTGGATTAATCTAATTATTTGGCGGTTAACAAAAGTAGAGTGCCCTCAGACATAGAGTTCGCCGGTGGGTGAAAAGAATTGACATTTTGACCATGTGCCACATCTCGGAATTCCAAAAGATTTTATATTCTAACTATATAAGGATAGGTCTTTCAATATATGTAAAGTTTAGTTTGGGCAAATGAATAAGCACTCGTCAAAAAATTATTCAAATCGTACAGAAAAATCAAAATCATGCCAGTAGTGGAATGCGTGACCAAACATTACCCCCGTATTTATAATTAATGAAATCCCTTCATTTCGAAATATCTGCATTACTTAAGCACACTGCAACATAAATATGTTCACTTTAGCTCGGATATGATATCTTGACTGTCAAACAACGTTTCTCTCCAGTCATTTCTTCAATGGCGTCCCGCTAAGTTTGTAAGACGAGAACCTCCGTAACGGGCATCTATTTGGTAGATTTAACCACAAAAAGCAATTTTGCGAAGTCCCTATGCAACCTGTACCTTCGTGGTTCATTGTATTGCTCGATAGAATCACTCAACCTGCTTTGAAGCAGAAATAGCCGGGTCACCTCGCAGCTCTTACAACGTCTCACCTGATTGGAGACCACCCTTGAGGTTTAACATAAGAACGAATAACAGAAACAATGGATCCTAGGCCTAAAACAAAAGGGCCATTGTTTCTGTTATTTGTTATTTTGTTAAACCTCAAGGGTGGTCTCCAATCAGGTGAGACCTTGTAGGAGCTGCGAGGCTACCGAAATAGCCAGGGACAACGAATAAGCCACATGTGTGATCGCTCCGTCTTTCTAATTTGCATATTAAGCAGCATGTGGCAAAATTCTTTGCACTGGGTAGGGGTGGGGATTTTTGTAAGCTGAGCGTCTGCCAATAACTTGCAACAAAAAACGCATTGGAATCTCAGTTGGTAGTCGTCGTTCTCACGATCGACACGACCATAGCAAATTATGCATCAGTCAATTACCAGTTTAAGAAATCTCACAACTTTAATATTTTATTTCAATACTTTTTAAGCTCGGAAGATCAGTCTCGAAGATCGCATCATTTTAATTCGGAAGTCTTAAGTATTTTAACTCCACTTTCATGAATTTAAGAAAAAAGCTAGGCTAGTTTTGAATGCGAAATAGTCGTGTTCACGTCAGTGATTGTTTTGTGATAAACAAAATATAGTTCACCTTGCCGCTTATATGTATATGCTTAAAGGTGATGAAGAAATCATTACCTAAATTTGAGAAAACATACCTTTAAAAACATCTGCAAGTTTCTCTCGTCCCTGACGGACAAGCCATTTATCGACAAACGCCTCGTCTTTCCTAATCAACTCATCCATGGAACTTTTGAAAACACGTGTGTCAAATTCCCGGGGTTTCGCCCCAGGGTACGCAAATGCCCAGCCCCCGAACCGTGATAAAATTGCGAATGCCCCACCCCCGGGACTGACAACGTGAGGAGACACCCCCCCGGTTGCCCGGGGGGAGGGGAGGTGGGCACTGCTGGAATTGACTGATGCATTAGAATTTTACAATGAGGATCTGGAGGACATCGAGAAGAGTCAGTCGCAGCTGGTCAATTTCCAATTTTATTAAATTCAGGCTTTGCTGGTCAGTTTTTGATATTGATTTCTCTGACGCTTTATTTAATTTTCTCCTTGCACAGTCTGTTCTCTTGACCAGTGACCAGTGAAAGTATTTGATTTTTTACCTGGTGAAGGGGCACTTCCTGTTCTGTGGTCCACTGAAATCCCCAATCTCACCCCTATGTGCGCTTGCCTCTGGCATAAATATGCAAATTACGCGTTGAAAGTCAACAACACGGAGGATCATCAAAATGGAAACCCAAAAGTCAAATATTGAATAACACTTGAGCGGTTTACTGCTTACTAAATCAAAGGACACAGACATTGATACAGATAGTGATACATACAATGACTACACGTGCATTTGTGGACCAAAACTTATTCAGTTTATTGTGTTTTATTTTTAAAATGTTATGTCGCAAGTTGTCGAAAACGCCGCTGAATTAATATACAGGGAAAAAAACAGTTTGCAAAACTCAAGATGTCACAAATCAAAGAGGTTAAGCATTTTATTATATTTATACCTTTGTAACGCTGACTTTTCGAACCGAAGTAATATTAGTATGGAGATGGCGGATACAATGATAATATTCTCTTGGTCACGCACAGGCAGCCCAAGCTCGGTATATGATTTATAGACTTTGTATGAGAAAATCAACTTTGAGCTTATAAATGCTCAAAAAAGCTGTAAATGTAGAAATAAACTTTGCTTACCTCTATGAACAGTTGTCCTCGTCTTTTCTGTTCAGGGGCACCCAACGAGAATATAGTTCAAAACCACTTAACATAGCATTGTTAAACGTATTTTAATATTTAAACGGTAGATATAGGTATATTTTGATCCCCCAAAAATATTTCATCTGTTCGGATTTGCTAGCTGAAAGTCTAATGATCCGAAATTATAGGGATCAAAACTTACCTTTTCGACAATTTCACCAGAAAAAAGGCTCCCGAAAATTCTAGGTGACCTTTTTAGGGTAAAAATCCGTTAAAAATGGGCAATTATACCATTTTTCAGATGTTCGACAATCCTAGGGGAGGCAGGCAACCAAGAAATTTTACATCAAATGTTCCGAAAATTCTAGATCTCAAATCGTCTTCCGAACAGATATTTTCTGAAGATTGACGTTGGGTGCCTCTGTCTGCTCAATCGGAGGGCAAACTGTGTCCGTTTTAGACAGGTTTGTAGCTTACTCATTTTTGCGATGTCGTCAGTTGTTATTTCCCCTCATAAGCGGAAATGACAACTAAATACAAGTTTCTTTCTACATTTACAGTTTATTAGAGTATTTATAAGCTCAAAGTTAATTTTCCCATACAAAGTCTATAATAGTACACCGAGCTTGGGCTGCCTGTGGGTCACGCACTCGACACCGCTGGCGTGATTTTGTGTCTAGTGTAAGCGATTTTTGAATCATTTTTTTGACAACTGCCAATCATTTGCCGAAACTAAATTTTACATATTTTGAAAGACCTTCCCTTCCTCAATTAAAATCCTTAATCTCATGAAATTCGGTGATATGGCACATGGTCAAAATAACAGTTCTTCCCACCGACCGACGAAGTTAACATTTGGAGAACACTTTGGTTTTGTTTACCACAAAATAATTAAATTAATCCAATCTTGAAATTGTAGGTTTTGGACAAGGAAAAGGTATGCAATAAGTTGTTTGTATTACAATTTCTCTGCGTTCGATAGTTATGACATGCGAATCGAATGGAAATGGTCAATTTTCAACCCAGTTGGGACTCGCTAAACTGAGTCTAGAGGTTAAAAGGAAAATGTTGTTTTTCTCGGAAAGACAAACCTATTCCGAGGAAAAAAAACACAGGCTGCTTGTATTCTTGCTAGGGGCTAGCTATATGCAAAAGAAGAGCGAAATTGAGTTTTCAAGCCTTGCCGAAGATATTTGATTTTGTTTGATTCTTGTGGGAGTTTGCTCTTAAAAATCCCAACTGGCTGGAGGCAAACCAATTGGCCATTTACAAGTGTAGCTGAGAAGTTGAACCAGGGACTACCAGGATCTAATTCAACGACGGGTCAAAACGGGTCTTGAACCCGGAACGTCCGAATACTAGGGTTAGGCTTAGTGTGGTTAAACCACACTGCCTGTCACTACCGCTGGATTTAATCTCAACCAGCGCGTTTTTCAAGTTTTAGTCAAAATCATCGCTTTCGTTGACCGATTTCAATTTTTCCACACTTTTGAATTTCCATAGACACATGTCGAAGTTCTCTCTGAGCATCGTATGGATCAAGTAAATGCTGTGCAAATACTATCCCTAAAGAATAAAAACTGGAGAGAGATGATTGCTTTTACTAGAAGTGTTTGTTTACTTTTTCGCGACATTTATGCTGGAAGTTTCTTTTTCAAACACTAAAACCCATGTTTTTTTTTTTTTAATTAAGTTCTCATATTTCTTTTGTGTGGCAAATTAAGACCAATAGGAGATACTCTATCTTAAACTAGAAAGGACTTTTCTTGAGCAGATTTGTTTCTTTCTATCTAGAACCATGTTTAAGCATTTTCAAGTAAAAACTCGTCTTTCCCAACGAAAGAAAAGGGGACGTCATATTATCTGCACCAAATAAAATAATATTATTTTTTGTAGAGAATACTGCGTTTTCTCAAACATGTGGAATACATATACAATCCTAGACAAAACTGTGGGGACGGTGGGCACTTTTGGAGTCTTCATTGCTTCTCTCCCCTCCCCCCTCCTTCAATGTTGTGTAAAACTGAATGCTTTCAGTGGGAAATTGTTGAGTTGCCTTCCAACATTGAATAGGGGGGGAGGGGGGCCATGTACGAAAAAGTGAAACTATTTCTTTTGAGCTTTAACAGAAGCGGGTTGAAATACAGCTCTGGTGTGGTTCATTGACATAACCTTCCCAACTACTTTTGTCTATGATTGTAGGTGTCGCGGGCTCCCCATTAGAGTGTTAAACTTATTCAATGCTTGTCTGTTCTAAACCCAGGCTTCTCCTTGGTGCTTAATTCTTCTTTTAAGGAAACGCCATGCATACAACATAAGTTGATTGTCGAATGGGTGTACTGCGTAATGTTACAGATCGACCATGATCACGGTTCCACTTTTTAACTCGTTTTAGAGATCACAATAAAAGCCATCTCTGACCTCTCATTTGGATAAGATGGAGCCGACCAAGAGGAAGAGAGAAAGACTGGAATCCGACGAGGAAAAGGACTGTGGTTAATTACAATAATGTTTGACTCTTGAAGATTTACTCCCATCAAAGCCTTGTATCTTCAACATGATCTACGGCCTCCCTTGTTTCATACCTTCCGCAACATGTTCGCTTTTTTAAGATGTGCTTGAATGTCTGTTTATATTTAGGAAGTCTCCAAGCGTACAAAAATGGATTGATTGCAGAATTCACGTACATGACAGAGGCAGCGATAAAATACGCAAGCATCAACAACGACAAATTGCATGTAAAGCAAATGTACAATATCATCTGTACGACGACCCAAGGAATGAAACAGAATAAGAATGCAGAGACGACAATTGCAATAGCTTTGCTCACGGTCCTTTCTCTCTTGAGTATCATTTGGCGAGGTACCCCTGCATGCTGCTCATCCAGTGCTTCGGTGCGGTGTGAATACTTGTGAAAGCTGTACAAAGTGAAAACGCTGATGACCACGATGCAGATGAGAATACAGAAGATTTGTGCATTATAAAGAGTTTTCATTAGCGCATAATGCTTTCGCAACAACGAGAACACAAACCCAAACAATAAGAAATAAATCCAACACGTCACAGAAACTATGCAGACTCGTTTACTAGTCACTTTGGCTCGATACTGGAGAGGAGTCACCACAGCAAAGAATCTGTCAATGCTGAGAAGAAGTATATGACCTACACTTACGTTTATTAGCGATGCAAAAAAAATTGAAAAACGAAATGATACGTTGGTGTACTTGTGTGATAAGGACCAAGCGAAAAACACGTAGAGTGGAGAGGCAACAAGACCAACCAAAAGATCTGCAACAGCCATGGAAAAGATGATAAAGTTTGAAGGTGAAGATCGAAGTTTCCGAAGAGGGTCCATCCAAACCGATAAAACGACTAGAAAATTTCCAATCGTTGTTACTGGAAACGTGATCGTAGCCAGAACAGCAACAGTAATGAAGATTGTCTCAGCGTTATCGATATTGAGCCAAACTTGAACCAAAGATTCTTCACTTGTCATGTTCCAGTAGTCAACGGTACCTCGAACAGCCGCCATGTAGTCTTAAAAAAAATAAAAAAATAAACTCTTCTCGGCATTCAGCAGGACTAATGTTAAAATGATTGTCAGTATTAAAATAACTGAGTTTAAATTGATGTAATACTGAAGACAATTTGCATATTATCAACTCTTTAAGGACACCTCAAAAACTGAAAATGGCATAAGATAAGCTCATTGCAAACATTTTGCCAGGTTCTGTGGGAGGCTCTGTCAAACCTTGTTTCTTCTTCTTCTTCTTCTTCTTCTTCTTCTTCTTCTTCTTCTTCTTTTAAAGATGTAAGGAAGATCTGTTTACAAACATTGCTTTTATTATTCAAATTTGCTAACCACAGGAACAAAAGACTTTTTGTCTCGACAGCCAATGGGCTCTGGTTGGCGCATTAATGACAATGGGTGACGTCAACGATATCTTCCCTATTGCGCTATTTAACAGGAAGGTGCACATGAAATTATCCTTAACCCTCCCCACTCCTCTGGGG
>NC_090875.1:34828765-34838765 GCF_036669935.1 Montipora foliosa
TCACGCAGGAGGAATAACCTTTTGTTGGCCTTCTTAGTCAGCTCCTCGATGTGATGATTCCAACGGAGATCGTTCTGAAACCAGACTCCCAACAATTTAAAATCATTGACTCGTCCAAGTTCACAGTTTCCAAGATGAAGACTATCAGGAGTAGTAGGTGACTTTCTGAAGGTCAATAACATGTCCTTTGTATTCTTGCTGTTTATTAGCATGTGGTTGGATGTTGTCCACTCATGTATACTATTAAGTACAACTTGCATAGAAGACTCGTCGTTGGTAGAGATAGACTCATAGAAGGTGCAGTCGTCCGCGTATTTGCGTACACGGACTCGGTCGTGGAGGTTAGCAGGTATGGCATCATCGATGTCATCCATAAACATATTAAATAATAGCGGTGAGATTACGGACCATTGCGGGACACCGGCTGGGCAAGAACGTTTTGTAGAGAGAGCTTCAGGGAGTTTCACTTGTTGTGTGCGATCTGTCAGGAAACTCTGGATCCATAGCCATAGACTGGTGTTGATATTCAGTTGCTTGAGCTTGTTCAAAATGGCAGAGTGATCAACAAGATCGAACGCCTTACTAAAATCTACAAACAATGCATGAATGCTTTTCCTTCCGTGTAGCTTGTTATCAGTGTCGTTAAACCAATTCTGAGAGATGTTTATGAGCGCCGATATGGTTGATCGCCCATGGGCAAAGGCGTGTTGATTATTCTTAGTTGACAGCTTGTCCTTGTTTAGAGATATCTGTACTTTTTTCCAGAATTTTTGCCATAAAAGGCAGTACAGAGATTTGTCTGAAGTCACTTTTGATTTTTTCAGGCGGATGGACCTTGGGTACAGGGCTCACCAAAGCGTGTTTATACATGGTTGGATATTTATTCTGTACAATACTTGTGGTAATGATATCATGTGTTCTTGCTGCTAACTCCTCAGCAAGACGCTTGAATACCCAGGCCGGGATATTGTCGGCTGCGGTAGCTTTCCTGGCATTCAGTTGTTTTAAAACATTTTTAACCTGTCCGATGCTTGGTAGACGAGGGCTAGAGACTGAAAGACCGTCAGGTTGAACCTCGGCCATAGTAGGTGTAAAATCGTGCCATGGATGAGTGAAGGCCTCTTGGAGTTTTTCAGCAATCTCAGTAAGATTCTCCGAGGATGGAACTTGATTTGCGCTTCCCCCGTCACCACATAAACGGTAGATAGATTTAAACCATTTAGAAGGGTCAGTGGAGGGTAAACTTGCGGTCTTATTTACGTAGAACCTTAATTTTGCATCATGGATGAATTCCATAACCTTGAGTTTCAGTGTCTGATAGTTCTGCGAAAGCTCGTTGTCTCCACTTGATTTCGGACTTGATGTATGGAGTCATCCACGGTTTATCACTGGGGTGCATCCGAATTTTCCTTACAGGCACAGTCTAAGATGTTCAAGAGTGTTTGAGTGAATAATTTGACTTTCAAATCGATGTCATGAGCCGTGAATATTTCATTCTAGTTTTCGTTATTCAAGGGTAAAGTTAGTAGCGCGATGTTACTCTGTTTACAAACTCTATACTCTCGCGAGATAGGCTTAAGTTTTGATTGTTGACATCTTGGTTTTATCAGTAAACATTGATGGCCCGATTTTCCAAGAGGTGGAAGATGAAGCGTATGTTCAAATAAACTGTCCACGTTCGTGAGAATTTGATCAAGGATATTATTTCCCCGGGTTGGAGCACGTACCAATGCTTTTAAGTTGAATCTTCGACATAAATTACGATGGCATAGTTTGTTGAAGTCTCCGGCTAATAGTACTCCAGAAGAGGGATTGTCTTTCAAAACTGCGTCCGTACAGTTTGTTAGATAATCTATCATATCTTTGTCTTCTCCTGCGGTTTTACCAGGTGGAAAATAAATGCCTGCAACTAAGATATTTCGATTCCCGAAATTACTTCCAAACTTGTTCTCAGCTTTTTGATACCTAAAATGTTCCCTTGTTCCCTAAGATATTTTGCTCCCGTTTTTTAGTTCAAACTAGCCATGTTTCCTTGTTCTCTAAAACCCATATGTCTAGATTGACTAATTTAGCTCCAAAGTAATATACTAAATGTCCGTGCGCATCGCAGACCTGGTAAAACTTCATTTCTTGTTAACGGTCTTGATGAATGAGATAACAGAGAATGTGCCCAGAAAATGCGGAAATGCTTTCCATAATGGAAACAAATCAATAATATTGTTATTTACTAACCTAAAGACATGTTTTCCCTATTAATCCTAACTTTTAGCAATAGAATATTAATATGATCCCCGAGCCGCATAATGATTATTTCAAATCTATTTTTAGGGTTTAGGATTATTTCAGCTTCACCACTACCGTCGTAACATTACAAGCGCGAATCTTAGAGAACAGACATAACTATTGGCGAACATAAATTGAAATAAACATGTTTCAGCAAGTAAAGGATATGTAATAAACAAACTAGCGGCATTGCCTGGTGCGAAAAACCAAAAAAACCCTGTGGGAAAAATGGAAACGTATTCCCCGAACCAAACGCAGTGCCGCAAACACTTCGGGGTTTAAAGATATGTAATAGCGTAACAGTCGAACTGAACGTATAAAATTAAAAACAAAAATGGCAATTAACTACAATTTAGGCCTAGAATGGTCAGCACTTGAGCACCTGTATAACGTTTCAAACATGGCCGTAAGCACTCATTTGGCGATATTAACCTTTAAAAGATGAATACCGAAAGAGCCGTCCAACGATAACAGACGGGACTGAAAAACGGAGGCCGCACAAAAACTGTAAGAGACATGGACCTGTAAGAGAAATAAAGAACCTGTTCTACAAAACTTTACAAGTCCAAGATCTCGAAACATTGCGTCGGGTAAAATGCGTCGACCTAGAATGACTAATCACGTGCTGTACTTAGCTTAAATACACCAGTCACTACCCATAATTCCTCACAAACACCTACTGCAACCCAGGCCCTGTCGCTCTAGTGACGTAGAAATATTCAATGTCAGGCCTTTTCGTTACCACACAATCGCCAGAAATTCCGTATTTCAGCTTCACCGTGCAACAGACGGGAACGAAATATACCATTAGGTTTATTTTGGACGTTTTGGCCGCACACCGACGTAACATTACAAGCGTGAATATTGGAGAAAAGCCACAACTAGCAGACAAAGTTACGGCTTGAAAATGTGTGACTGCAAGAGGCTAGCGACCCAAAGACTTGGAAAAGGAAAGCCTGAAAACTTAACGACATCATCAGTCCTTGGCAGTGGTGCGCTGCAGTTCAGGCACGTGTGCCGAAATGAACAATACTAACAAGTTTTTGTAGTCCGTAAGCCATGCAACTGATCAAAGCCAAATCGACGGTAATGAGTTCTCTCCACGTCGAGATTTTGATGCTCTCTTTATGGAACTAGTATAGGTGGAAAACCTAACTAACATAAACGACAGAAGAACCACACGCCTGAATCGAAGCATCTGAATAAACAAATCTGGATCGTTAGGAAGGAGATAGCCAAGGCGAATTATAATTATAACCGTTAAAATTACATTGCATACCACGATAGAGAGGCGTAAACAACAGCCCACATACAATTTGCTCTTGACATAATCCTAGCCGCAGTTTCCACGCTGGGTAAAAAAAAAAAGCCTCATAATCTGGCCGACAATAGAGGCTAGAAAACTGGCGGCGTTAACAGGCATACTGTGTATAATAGTATATCAATGTGGCTTTTGAGCTTAGAGATTCTGCATCATCCTAGCCGCAGTTTCCACGCTGGGTAGAAAAGATAATCTGGCCTACCATAGAGGCTAGAGAACTGGCGGCGTTAACAGCCATACTGTCCTGCGTTCGTAGAATAGTATCAATGTGGCTTTTGAGCTTAGAGATTCTGCGCTCAGTGACAGACATGGTCAGACATACATTCTTCATAAGTATCCAGTGCAATACCTAACCAAGTGATAACTTCCCTCGGTTCCCGTTGGGACTTGTCCTATAAAAACACTAAAGGAAGTCAGCGCTAACTGTCTTTAATCTTTAATCCTTAATCGGTATACTTCTACGACAGTAAAAACTATACTAGATGTTTAAGACAGTAACACTTAAGTAAACAAATGAAGAAATAAAATAAAATATATACTCCGGGAGAACAGCCAGATAAGATTCCTCTGAGGAGACCGAAGCTTGAGTTCGCCTTCTTGCAAATATTGTCACAATGCTAGTTCCAGGATAGATTACCAGTGATGTACAAGCCTAAATAGGTTGTAAGAGGTACTTTTGAAATAAGCTTACTATTCAAAGAATCCTTAAAGTCAACAGGAGTTTTCTTCCGAGTTATCCCAAGATGAAAGCACTTAGATACATCAAAGGTAAGTTGCCAGGTCTTCGACCAAATATACAGATCTTCCTGGAGAGCTGGGCAGTCCTGCAAGGTAACCCTCTGTACACAACAAAGTTAACCGCAAACAGGCGTAAACGCGATTGAATAGAAGAAGATGTATCATTTATAAGTAAAAAAAATAACAAACTGCTGATCTTGGCTTCGTATTGTTAACTCCCGCTCCTAAGCCATCATCAAGAAAAAAGACAAATAAAATACCCTTACTTCTCCACCAAGTCAATATAAAGCTTGAGTAACTAAGTAAATAAGTACAGAGCGGATGATATGCCAGAAGATATTACTGCAAACTGGAGATATTTAAACTTTTCCGTTGCGAAAATCGAAGGAGAAAGCTAGGAATTTACAGTCATGAAGATAATCAGACGAAGTCAAAACTGGACAAAAAAAAACCTTTAGAAATGATCTTCAGGGCTGTGGAAATATCTTCTCACTAGAGATTTTTGCTTAAAGACAAAAACTTACGTGCCTCAAATCCAGTTTAGATCTGTTCTACCTGAAGCTTGAGCAGATACTGAAAGAGGATTAGCAATCTCATGTTGACAAAAAAGCGGTTCAACACATCGATTTGCTAAAAGCTCAGAAATAGCGCCAGAAACAAATTCTCTCTTCTGCTGGGCTGAATTTTAGTTTGGGCTCACCTTAGATGGACACCACGCAAAGGAATGTTGTAATCATCACACATATGCATGACACTTAAGGTAAATCCCGGGGCACATAGTTTAACCCATTCATCATGGCCTTTCGACAAAATTAAGAGGGACTGAAACCAAAATTGGACATCGCTACACCTTCGACCTGACTTGGACAGCCAGCTAGTCGTTGTCCTGTATGAAACGGACACTGTGCTCTCCAATGGGCAGATTTGCTTGTAACCAAGCAAGGGGTCTTGGCTTCTTGTACCGTGTAAGACAGCTCAATAGGGACTTTAAGCAAATCGCTACGGCTGGCGCTAATACGGCTGCCGGAAGTAAATTTCCCACAAAATGAGACACTGCGCATGTACGTCGGTTGCATCCAGCCGGATCCAGCCGTAGTGTGAAATCTGACTACGTGAGTCGGGATGTTTTGCCGTAGTGGCTACTACGTCGGGTTTATTTCGCTTCTCTGGCACTTTTCAACGGACATCTCGGCATGTTATGAATTCCATTGGATACTATATCCTTTAAAGTCAATTTAAGTCGAGGATTGTGTCAAGGTTGCCTTTCATAAGCTTGTAAATCCGTATCATGAACTTACGATAAGTTTTGGCAAAGGTGTTGGAATGGCGAAGTGATTCAAGTGAAATATTCGTGTTCAGCACGAGGTTGTTTTTCTTCGGTTAAGTTTGCTTTGAGGATTTAGTGAAGATGTTTTACATCTGGATACTATACGATGCTATTTTGCTTCTTTGAGTGTTGATATATTTGTGTTTTTCACTCGATATTCTTTGAGATATATATTTCATCCATCAATGTGTTGTTATTGTACAAGGTGTAGAATTCGCTTTTGCTTAGAAATAATCTGTTTCGTCCTAGCAAGGCGAACAACGGCCATCGTCCTTTGAGCGAAGCCATATGGCTGTGAGAAACTAAATAAAAGAGATTTTAAACTCCTTAGCCCATGTTTTCTTGTATTTTTGCTTTGCTAAACTTAAAATTTAGCAGACCACCGCGCCGTACTCTCCCCAGACCTTTTCAGTCACGGTAGCCGTAGTAGCACCAGCCGTAGTGATTTGCTTAAACTCCCTAATATTAAATCTAAAGCGGTCCTCGTTTGCTTCATCCTGCATCGAAGTGACTCTTCCAAGGTAAGTTTCTAATATGTACCAATTATGTACCGGAGGACTCACTGTTGACTAGATTGATGACGGACAAGGTTCTCTCAATCATTTGCTTCATCGAAACTAAAAGACTTTCATTGTCCTTAGAAAACTGTTGACTTAAACCATGTTGGATTCAATTTCAAGTACCGAGTGTTTGTAGCTTTCTTCAAAATCGACATCTTCGTTGTTTCCGTTGCGAGGTCCTTGAATTCACTCTTGTTGAATACAATTGGCCTCTATCTAAAGTAGGATAATTTTGTTTGTTTGCCCCTTCAGATTTTACATAAGCATTGTTTCCAGTTTCTCCTTAAAACTTACACTGTTCCCAAGAGAAAACAAAAACAATGCTTATATAAAATTTGGAGGAACAAACAAAGAGTATTATGGTTTTTTTCATCATAATTAAGTAAAGTACGATCGTCCGGGTGAGTGCAGTCCTGAGAAGGACTGTTTGAGATGACATTGACTGACGTTTCGACAACCTGAGCGGAAGTCACCTTCAGAGTCAAGTAATTTGTGTAACGTCATTAGATACTATAAGGACTCCGGTCGTAGATGTCATTGGTCAACTTATTTGTGAATGTTATTGGTCGACTGTCAGTTGAGTCTATATTTAATTGGCTGGGAAGACTAAACAGTGATAGGTGCGTTTCGATCCTTCTATAGGTCTAAGGTCTGTACGTGTATCGTACAATACGTTGGGCTGTACTATGAGAGTAAATCGGTGTGTTGTTTGTCCCTTGATGTCGTTGATGAGTCGTTTGTAGGGTGCGGGAAGTTGTAGGCATCGGTTTAAAGGTGTCCGTTTTAATTTAGTAAACCAGCTTTCCAGTACGATCCGTTGGTAGTAGTTAATGCTGTAGGTAACACTTGTAACAGAGTCAGAGTCAGTCGATTCTGTGGTTTGTCTGTAGGTTATTGTTGCTGTCACCGTTCCTCGTCGCTCGTTTGTGTTCAGTCAGTCTAGTGTTCAAATTTCTACCGGTCTCACCATATAAGTGGCCTGGCAGTCACAGTATTTGGTCTTATAAACTGCTCCTGGTCTGTCCTTAGGTTGGTCTTTGTCTTTGACGTTAGTTTAGCAGGAGCCATTATGGCTCTTGTAGTCAGTGAATACAATACAGTACAATACATCTTTAATTGACCGCTGAAGCTGTGCCCTGATTTTACCTGAGGTGTTTGTTTAATATTGACATTTATGTCGGAAGTTTTTTTTTTCAAACACTGAACTCATGGCGATATTGTTAGTTTTCGCATTTGTTCAGGTGTAGCAAATTAAGACAACTCGCTACTCTCTATTAAGCTAGAAAGGACGTTTCTTGAGCAGATTGGTTTCTTTCCACGTTTAAGCATTTTAAATATACGTTTCACCTGACAAAAACACTTGGCTCAAGTTGTGCCAATTGTCTCCTAAAGAGAAAATAATAGAGATAATTTCTCTTACTTTGAGGCATTTATGTGGGGAAGGTTTTTTTTTTCAAACACTGAAACCCATGTTTTTTTTTTTAAGTTTTCGGACTTGTTTGGTGAGGCAAATTGGCAAATTAAGAAGACAAGCTACTTTCTCTTAAGCTAAAAGGGACTATTCTTGAGCAGCTTTGTTTCTTTCTATCTAAAACAACGTTTAAGAATTTAAATATACGTTTTACCCGTAAAAAAATAGGGGAAGTCAGTTTAACTGCACGAAATAGAATATTATTTTTTTGGAGAGAGTTTTTCATATATGTAAAATACAAAGAGGAGTCGCGGGTTTCCCCCTGTTAACAGTTACAATCATAATTCTTCTTAACTCTAGTTATATAGGATAACGTGTAACTTATCAACAGAATAAAGACTGATTATTATTGTTGTTGTTAATGAACGCACTGTGCAATGTTAGCGATCGACCAAACACGGTTGCACTTTTCAACTCGTTTGAGAAAGACTGGAATTCGACGAGTAAAAGTAGTGGGATTGATTAGCAAAAAAGAACACAAATTGTTCCGGGAGATTTTCCAACCTCGTCTTAATGTTTGACTCTTCGAACTCTTGAAGATTTACGCCATCAAAGCCTTGTATCTTGAACACAATTCACGGCCTCCCTTGTTTCATACCTTCCGCAACATCTTTGCCTTTTTAAGATATGCTTTAACGTTTCTCTATATTTAGGAAGTCTCCAAGCGTACAAAAATGGCTTGATTGCAGAATTCGCGTACACGACAGCGATAGCGATAGAATGCACAAGCACCAACAACGAGAAATTGCATGTTAAGCAAATGTACAATATCATCTGTACGATGAACCAAGGAATTAAAAACAATAGAAATGCCATGATGACAATTACAATAGCTTTGCTCACAGTCCTTTCTCTCTGGAGTATCATTTGGCCAGGTATCCCTGCATGCTGGTCATCCAGTGCTTCGGTGCTTGTGAAAGCGGTACAAAGTGAAAACGTTGATGACCCCGATGCAGATGAGAATACAGAAGATTTGTACATTATAAAGAGTTCCCATTAGTGCATAATGCTTTTGTAACAGCGAGAACACGGAAATGATGCAGATTCGTTTCCTAGTCACTTTGGCTCGATACTGGAGAGGAGTCACCACAGCAAAGAATCTGCCAATGCTGAAAAGAAGTTTATGACCTACGCTTACGTTTATTAACATTGAAGAGAACTTTAAAAAGTGAAATGATGCGTTGGTGTACTTGTATAATGAGGCCAAACCCCAAAAGGCAGTGAGTGGACAGGCAACCAGGCCAACCATTGAGAAGATGATAAAGTTTGAAGTCGAAGATCGAAGTTTCCGAAGAGGGTCCATCCAAACTGATAAAACGATTACAGAATTTCCAATAGTTGTTATCGGAAACGTGATCGTCGCCAGAACAGCAACAGTAGTGAAAATGGTATCAGCGTTATCGATATTGAGCCAAAATTGAACCAAAGCTTCTTCATTTGTCATGTTCCAATAGTCAACGGTACCTCGAACAGCCGGCATATTGTCTTAAACGAAACAAGAATTCTTAACTCTTCTCGGCCTGATTGTCAATATTAAAATAACTGTAAGTGAAAATTGACGTGTAATATTGAAGACAATTTGCATATTATCAACTCTCTTAAGGACACATCGAAAACTGAAAATAGCATAAGATAATAAGTTCATTGCATGCAATCATTGCTCCAGGTTCTCTGAGAGGCGTTCATACCTTGCCTCTTCTTCTTGATAAACTGAGCTTTGGTCTGTGGACATCTTTTTTTGGGACATATATCCGTATAAAGTTTTTCCGCTATTTAATAGAAGGTACAAATTAAATTATCCATAAAAGGGATTTTCAGATCATTCCGGATGTAGCATCTGTTCTATCATGAGCCACTTAATTTTATTTTACATTTTGGTTGATTTCTTTCTTAAAGAACATTACGTCACGCGCAAAAAGTATAACATTGAACAGTTCATTGTCCTATTCACAGGGATTCAATCTAATGAATCATAGGTGATGATTCATGTGACGATGCAATCATATGAATCATCATCACTATGAACTATGTACTATGAACCAAGGAATGAAGCACAATAAAAATGCAGAGATGACAATTGCAATAGCTTTGCTCACAGTCCTTTCTCTCTGGAGTATCATTTGGCGAGGTACCCCTGCATGCTGCTCATCCAGTGCTTCGGTGCTGTGTGAATACTTGTGAAAACGGTACAAAGTGAAAACGTTGATGACCACGATGCAGATGAGAATACACAAGATTTGTACATTATAAAGAGTTTCCATTAGCGCATAATGCTTTCGCAACAACGAAAACACAATTCC
>NC_090875.1:34843765-34846265 GCF_036669935.1 Montipora foliosa
CAAGGAATTAGACTTTCCGTGAGCGTAAACTGGGTTGCCTTTGGTACCTGTTACACAAAAAAGAGGGCACTGAGTTGGGTGGTATTGAAGGCGCAGACACTGGATTTTCCCAGGAGTATTGCTGCTTGGGCCAATTCGAAAATAACAAAGAAAAAAGCCCAGGAATCCAATAGGTACTCCAAGTAACTCCTACAATGGAAGAAGCAGGCCTGGGGATCGAGCTCGAACGCGGCATATTGCTGATCTTCCTCAGAGCTTTTCAGTCAGGAATCGAAACACTGCTTTGTTTTGTTTTGTTTCGTTTCCTCAGAAACGATGAGTATCTAATACTCTTTATCCTTGGCCATCTCAGTTTTATCAGTTTTTATAACGATGACAAGAATTCTTGCTGTTTAGTCATTCTGGTGTAAAGTTAAGTTAATTTGGGAACCCAACAATTTTTTTTAAGCTTCTCTACGGGTCATTTAGTAGCTTGCGAGCAGGCTATCTCTCTGCGGCGGGACAGAGCCTCATCCCTCTAAAATTTGATTGCCGCCTCCTGATGTCACGCTGATCGAGCTGTCAAAAATTAGCCAATCAGCGCACACCCAAAGTAAACATTAATATAAACAGTAAGCTGTCTAAATGCCCCGGGAGGGGATGAAGAAAGAGGGCAAGTACCCCTTCCCCGGGAATATTGCCTTCCAACACCTCTGCAGTTTTTTATCAATCAGTGAATACAACGTTCAACTGTTCAGTATTTTAATACAACGGTAAGACTTCAAGGACAACAGGACGTGTTGGTTGATTCTTATTTTATTTATTCCCTTACATATTGTTTTTAACAGTTTGTTAGAGGATAATTCAGGCTTTGCTGGTCAGTTTTTTATTTTGATTTCTCTGACGCTTTATTTAATTTTCTCCTTGCACAGTCTGTTCTCTTGACCAGTGACCAGTGAAAGTATTTGATTTTTTACCTGGTGAAGGGGCACTTCCTGTTCTGTGGTCCACTGAAATCCCCAATCTCACCCCTATGTGCGCTTGCCTCGGGCATAAATATGCAAATTACGCGTTGAAAGTCAACAACACGGAGGACCATCAAATGTCATCAAAATGGAAACCCAAAAGTCAAATATTGAAAAACACCTGAGCGGTTTACTGCTTACTAAATCAAAGGACACAGACATTGATACAGATAGTGATACATACAATGACTACATATGCATTTGTGGACCAAAACTTATTCAGTTTATTGGGTTTTTTTTTTAATGTTATGTGGCAAGTTGTCGAAAACGCCGCTGAATTAATATACAGGGAAAAAAACAGTTTGCAAAATTCACGATGTCACAAATCAAAGAGGTTAAGCATTTTTATTATATTTATACCTTTGTAACGCTGACTTTTCGAACCGAAGTAATCTTAGTATGGAGATGGCGGATACAATGATAATATTCTCTTGGTCACGCAAAGGCAGCCCAAGCTCGGTATATGATTTATAGACTTTGTATGGGAAAATTAACTTTGAGCTTATAAATGCTCAAAAAAGCTGTATATGTAGAAATAAACTTCGCTTACCTCTATACGTCCAGTTGTCCACGTCTTTTCTGCGCAATCGGAGGGCAAACTGTGTCCGTTTTAGACGGGTTTGTAGCTTACGTATTTTTGCGATGTCGTCAGTTGTCATTTCTCTCATAAGCGGAAATGACAACTAAAGACAAGTTTATTTCTACATTTACAGTTTATTAGAGTATTTATAAGCTCAAAGTTAATTTTCCCATACAAAGTCTATAAATAGTATACCGAGCTTGGGCTGCCTGTGGGTCACGCACTCGACACCGCTGGCGTGATTTTGTGTCCAGTGTAAGCGATTTTTTAATCCTTTTTTTGACGACTGCCAATCATTTGCCCAAACTAAATTTTACTTATTTTGAAAGACCTTCCCTTCCTTAATTAAAATCCTTAATCTCATGAAATTCGGTGATATGGCACATGGTCAAAATAACAGTTCTTCCCACCAACCGACGGTGTTAACATTTGGAGAACACTTTGGTTTTGTTTACCACAAAATAATTAAATTAATACAATATTCTTGAAATTGTAGGTGTTGGACAAGGGAAAGGTATGCAATAAGTTGTTTGTATTACAATTTTTCTGCGTTCGATAGTTATGACATGCGAATCGAATGGAAATGGTCAATTTTCAACCCAGTTGGGACTCGCTAAACTGAGTCTGGAGGTTAAAACAAAAATGTTGTTTTTCTCGGCAAGACAAACCTATTCCGAGGAAAAAAACACAGGCTGCTTGTATTCTTGCTAGGGGCTAGCTATATGCAAAAGGGGAGCGAAATTGAGTTTTCAAGCCTTGCCGAAGATATTTGATTTTGTTTGATTCTTGTGGGAATTTGCTCTTAAGAATCCCAACTGGCTGGAGGCAAACCAATTGGCCATTTACAAGTGTAGCCGAGAAGTTGAACCAGGGACTACCAGGATCTAATTCAACGAGGAGTCAGAACGGGTCTTGA
>NC_090875.1:34851265-34856265 GCF_036669935.1 Montipora foliosa
TCTTCTTGTTCTTCTTCTTCTTCTTCTTCTTCTTCTTCTTTTAAAGATGTAAGGAAGATCTGTTTACAAACATTGCTGTTATTATTCAAATTTGCTAACCACAGGAACAAAAGACTTTTTGTTTCGACAGCCAATGGGGCTCTGGTTCACGCATTAATGACAATGGGTGACGTCAACGATATTTTCCCTATTGCGCTATTTAATAGGAAGGTGCACATGAAATCATCCTTAACCCCTTCACTCCTCTGGGGTTCCCCATTGACGAGTAAAATCGTCTGGCGTTAGACAGAGTAAAGTCTATGAGTCTCAGTGGCCCTTACAGGAGTGAAAGGGTTAATGGGGACATAGTTTTTGAGTGAACCTACTGTAGCTGTTATTAACCCTTTCATTCCTGTGGGGTTCCCCATTGACGAGTAAAATCGTCTGGCGTTAGACAGAGTAAAATCTATGAGTCTCAGTGGTCCTTACAGGAGTGAAAGGGTTAATGGGGACATAGTTTTTGAGTGAACCTAGCTGTTATTAACCCTTTCACTCCTGTGGGGTTCCCCATTGACGAGTAAAATCGTCTGGCGTTAGACAGAGTAAAATCTATGAGTCTCAGTGGCCCTTACAAGAGTGAAATGGATTAATGGAGTTTTTCAGGTCATTCCGGATGTAGCATCTGTTTTACTATGAAAAACGTAATTTTATTTTACATTTTCACTGCTTTTTTTCTCGAAGACCATCGCGCACAAAAATAAAACATTGAACAGTTTAGTGTCCTTCTACTATAGCTGCTTTTTTATAAGAACGATCAGGCGAGAGAGTCAGAGTCAGGCGACAGAGTCAGCTAAGAACATTTTTGTTTTGCTCATCTGTTTGGTTTCCGTAAGAACTATAAATAAGGTAAATAAATGTAAAACTGTAGTCTAACATGACCATTTACTCGAATACTAAGGTACGTTTTTTAACATGATATACTAAAAAACAACTCAGTTTATAGTCAAGCTTATAGAAGAATTGTGGTTAAGCGCTAATGCAGAAATTAAGAATGGTTTCCTGCTAGCAGGTCTCTTTTCTTCTGCGTTCGCTGGGCTGACGCAAGGCAAAAAGAAAAGAAATCTCTGCTAGCGGGGAATTAGAGCAGAAGCTTGCAACCTGCGGTGTTTTTCAATCTTCTGGTTCATTTTGGCTTCTTTGATGCTAGCCTCCCCGCAGACGTCCTTTGGGAACGAACCGCAAAGAACATCTGCGGGGAGGCGACTTCGATGCTTCTTTTATCCCTTATGTAAACTTCATCGCAGCTTCGTGAAATACAAATGGGAAAAGCTGTCAGGCTGAACGGAATGGTCAAGAATCCGTTCAATATGAGTATTCCGATTGAAAAAGAGGCATTTGGCGTCTACGAAAGGATCTCGCGCGTCGTATATCTCCTTGCATGGTCTCTCATCCAGATACAAACCCTACCCGACAGAGCTTAACTTTTGCGAACCTTCTCACAAAGGAAGAGCAGCAAATCAAACGGTTTGCTTACATATTGACCTCTTACATGCTGATTTTGTTGATTCACAAATCTTTCTCATGAATAGTACAACACTTCGCGCTTCAATTCGCTGTGAAAAACACATTTAACTTAACTCGGGAATGATCAACATGCTCGATGTCAATGTTATGTATTTCCTTCAATCTTTCTGGGTTCTTAATTTTACGAGTAACCACATGTCCTCTAAGGGTACTATTTTATGTTGTATCGTTTCCTTAGAAACGATGCGTGGTTATCTTTACCACAAATTGGGAGTGTACTCAAGGGCAAAGTATATATAGCTTCAATCAGTCACATGAATAATAGTACTCCGCACTTCTTAAGGACGGTGCCTACTTTTGTTATTGCGCACACTTTCAGCGCATCTTGAGATACTCAGGTTTCCTATCGGTGATGCCTACTAATACAGGGATATTTTTGCACAGTTTAAAACTAACCGGAAAAAGTAGGTCTTAGTAAGTACTCTAGGTATCCAAAAAGGAAACTGGGGTAGCCTAGCATTTTTGACTGACAGATAATTAAGTTTCAGTTTGAGAAAGGACGCCATACATTGTTTCTATTTTAAAGCTTTAGTTTTTACAAATATTATTCATGAATTATCTTTGAAAAATGCTTGGTTACCCTCAATTTTCTTTTTGGATTTCAATAACACTTGTTAAGAGCTACATTTCCAGCATAATCATAAACCGGGGCAAAAATATCTTTGAATTAGGGCGCTTTCCTTTTGTCAGAACTGGCCGGCCAGACCAGTCAATTTGCAAGGAAAATGCAACAATTTGAAGGAACACTTAGAAGATGATCCCTCGTATTCTTCTGGAGGAGTATATATCATCCTCGAAGTGAGTTAATTTGAAATTGTTGTAGAGATAGTCCTTCCTTTTGCCCAGTCTGGCCGGTCAGCTCTGTCAAATGGAAAGCGTCGTTAGTAAACACCGTCTCTAAAACCATCTCAAGAAGTATATGCTCGTATCCTCAAACTAATTTTCCCTTTCTTTTCTCGAGTGGGGTCCGGAAGGGGGTCCACGTCTTGTAAGACCAGAAGCACACGACCTTGAAGCGTGCAATTTTGTTTTTTTTTTTCCTTGGAACAAAGCTAGGGATTTAAGGATACCAATACAAAAATAAGATCGAAATTGCACGCGCGAGAAAATGCACGGGCTGGGTTACATCCAAATAAGGAAATTTTTAAACTCAAAATAATTCAGCTCTGAAAAATCTGCCTACAATTCCACGCACGAACCGACCATTACTGAGTATCTGCCATCCTCTCGGCAGCATTTCAACCATTTAGGTAGACTAATGCACTATAATGTTCGTCCTATCTATCGACGTCGCGATGAGAAATTCCTAACGGATAAGTCCATTTTTTATCCTTTAAACATATTTTTATTTGTTTCTCAGATTTATGATTTCCATTTGATTACTGTCCGAGGTCTGGTGTCGAAAGACACCTACGAATCGCACTACGATCGCGATTATTTGGTTCATTTAAGCTTCTACGTTGTTAATTAAGACAATTTTTTTCTGTCGGTTTTTTGCGGATTCAAGTCGAGATGCATTTTATCATCATCCGAGACCTATCGTCTAGTTATTACACTAATGAGTCGACCACCATATCGACTGTTTGGTGCATTTAAGCTTCTATACTGTAACCTTCGTCTTTCCGGTTCCAAATCTTAGCAATTGAAAAACAGTAACAGCGACATGGCTGGATCTTGTGACATATAGGCCCTCCCAGGGAAAGGGGGGGGGGGGGGGTGGTCCTTTTTCCCCTGTTCCCTTTAAAAAATTGCTCATGTTCCCTTGTTCGATTCCCGAAATTACTTCCAAACTTGTTCTCAGCTTTTTGATCCCTAAAATGTTCCCTTGTTCCCTTAGATATTTTGCCTTTGTTCCCGTTTTTTAGTTCAAGCTAGCCATGTTTCCTTGTTCTCTAAAAGCCGCCCAACGATAACAAACGGGACTGAAAAAAGGAGGCCGCGCAATTACCGTAAGAGATATGGACCTGTAAGAGAAATAAAGAACCCTTTCTACAAAACTTTACAAGTCCAAAATCTCGAAACATTGCGTCGGGTAAAATGTGTGGATCTAGCTAGAATGACTAATCACGTGCTGTACTTAGCTTAAATACACCAGTCACTACCCGTAATCCCGGCCCTCACAAACACCTACTGCAACTCAAGCCCTACCGCTCTAGTGACGTAGAAGTATTCAATTTCAGGCTTTTTTGTTACCACGCAATCGCCAGAACTTCCATATTTCATCTTCACCATGCAACAGACGCGAGAGAAATATACCATTAAGTTTATTTTGGACGTTTCGGCCGCAGACCGACGTAACATTACAAGCGAGAATATTGGAGAAAAGCCAAAACTTGAAGACAAAGTTACGGCTTGAAAATGCGTGACTGCAAGAGGCTAGCGACCCAAAGACTTGGAAATGGAAAGCCTGAAAACTTAACGACATTATCCGTCCTTGGCAGTGGTGCGCTGCAGTTCAGGCAGGTTGTGCAGAAATGAACAATACTAACAACGTTTGTGTAGTCAGACAACTTCTGAATGCGTGTGTCCGAAAATGAGTGACTGTTCAACTCCTAGTATAGTTATTGCTGTTTTAGGAGTAGACTCCTTAAAGATTAAAGATTAAAGGTCTGTAAACCATGCAACTGATCAAAGCCAAAACGACAGTAATGAGCTCTTTCCACGTCGAGATTTTGATGCTCTCTTTATGGAACTAGTATAGGTGGAAAACCTAACTAACATAAAGGACAGAGGAACCACACGCCTGAACCGAAGCATCTGAATAAACAAATCTGGATCGTTAGGAAGGAGATAGCCAAGGCGAATTATAATTAAGAATCGAAATGGACGTTAACTTAGTTTCCAAAACGCTAATTCATCACACGACTGGTCCGTTAAAATTGCATTGGCATACCACGATTGTAGGTGTAAACAACAGCCTGCATGCAATTTGCTCTTGACGTATTCCTAGCCGCAGTTTCCACGCAGGGTAAAAAAGATAATCTGGCCTGCTACAGAGGCTAGAGAACTGGCGGCGTTAACAACCATAACGTCCCGCGTTCGTTGAATAGTATCAATGTGGCTTTTGAGCGGCGCTCAGTGACAGACATGTCAGACATACATTCTTCATAAGTATCCAGTGCAATACCCAACCAAGTGATAACTTTCTTCAGTTCCCGTTGGGACTTGTCCTAAAAAAACACTAAAGGAAGTCAGCGCTAACTGCCTTTAATCTTTAATCCTTAATCGGAATACTTCTACAACAGCAAAAACTATACTAGAAGTTTAAGACAATAACACTTAAGTAAATAAATGAAGAAATAAAATAAAATATGTACTCCGGGAGAACAGCCAGATAAGATTCCTCTGAGAAGTCCGAATCTTGAGTTCGCCTTCTTGCAAATATTGTCACAATGCTAGTTCCAGGATAGATTATCAGTGATTTGCAAGCTTAAATA